>NW_020837956.1:14899744-15128180 GCF_003676395.1 Aethalodelphis obliquidens | reverse complement strand
AGTAGTTATTTCCACTATTTTGTCTTCCAGGTCACTTATCCGTTCTTCTGCCTCAGTTATTCTGCTATTGATCCCTTCTACAGAATATTTAATTTCATTTATTGTGTTGTTCATCATTGTTTGCTTGCTCTTTAGTTTTTCTAGGTGCTTATTAAACGTTTCTTGTATTTTCTCCATTCTATTTCCAAGACTTTGGATCATCTTTACTATCATTACTCTGAATTCTTTTTCAGGTAGACTGCCTATTTCCTCTTCATTTGTTTGGTCTGGTGGGTTTTTACCTTGCTCCTTCATCTGCTGCATATTTTTCCGTCTTCTCATTTTGCTTAACTTACTGTGTTTGGGGTCTCCTTTTCGCAGGCTGCAGGTCGTAGTTCCTGTTGTTTTTGATGTCTGCCCCCAGTCGCTAAAGTTTGTTCAGTGGGTTGTGTAGGCTTCCTGGTGGAGGGGACTGGTGCCTGTGTTCTGGTGGATGAGGCTGGATCTTGTCTTTCTGGTGGGCAGGACCGAGTCCGGTGGTGTGTTTTTGGGTGTCTGTGAACTTAGTATGATTTTAGACAGCCTCTCTGCTAATGAGTGGGGTTGTGTTCCTGTCTTGCTAATTGTTTGGCATGGGGTGTCCAGCACTGGAGCTTGCTGGTCGTTGAGTGGAGCTGGTTCTTAGCATTGAGACGGAGATCTCTGGGAGAGCTCTTGCCTATTGATATTATGTGTGGCCAGGAGGTCTCTGGTGGTCCAATGTCCTGAACTCGGCTCTCCCACCTCAGAGGTTTAGGCCTGACAGCTGGCAGGAGAACCAAGACCCTGTCAGCCAGATGGCTTTTGGGAATTCTGAGGTCTTCTGCCAGCGTTCAGTAGGTGTTCTTTAGGAGTTGTTCCACATGTAGATGTATTTTTGATGTATTTGTGGGTAGGAAGGTGATCTCCACATCTTACTCCTCTACCATCTTGAAGGCCCTCTAAAATAATTGTTTTTAAAGAAAATTATCTAAGACCCTTGTTTTCCCTGGGGATATTGTTTAAGTCCAAAGGAGTATTCAGACTATACACCAGAAAGCACTTCTGAGAAGTTTCCTTCCAAGTTTAAACTTCTGTGATTTTTGTGGTCTTTTCACCTGGAGAAACAGTACCGTTGATTTAGTTTTTCCACTTTCTATGACACTTGGTCATGTCTCAGATTTAAGTCACACTTGGGTTCAACTCTTCCCTCTAAGTGATTTCTGATCTTATATCAATGTCACCCCTTATTCAGTCATTCTTAAGTCAAAGTTAACGTTCTGTAAACACGAGAATTAGGCCAGCATTTCAGAAAGTCGAAGACAAGAAAACCCAGGTGGGAACAATATGGAAACATTCTCTCCCTGTGTCAACCAACTCTACTCTCCTGCTAATTCCCTGCTATCACCTTCTCCAGCTACTCTCACCTTTCTTCTTTTGTCTAGTACACCCTCTCCATCTTGTTTGGATTAAGTAATCACTTATAAAAATAAGAATATGATCTCTTTTCTGAATAAGAAGAAATATATCACTATGTATAGAACTCCTCATTTCAAAAAATAAAAATACTGCTCTACATTTTTGAGATCTGCCTACTTTTTATTCAGAAACAATTGTACCTAGAAAAATATGGGGGTCAGGAACTTAGACTGTTACCAGGTTGTCAAATACCGTGTTATAATCTAGATATAAATTGTATTCACACACATAGGCCCAGCCTACTACATGTGTGTCAGTGGCCACTCCAGGAAGCAAATTGGAAGCACTTTACTTATCAATCCCCATGACCTCCATCTCACTAAACCGAGAATCTAAGCAAAAACTAAACCCTTTCTATGCAAACACATATACAGGAGACTATTCCAGGCCCACATTTAAACTATACTGCTGCTGCCCCTAAACTCTACTCACATAGAAATCATGGAGCACTTGTGGCCTCTGACCCAAGGGCATGAGAATGTCTTTCTTCAGAGCCCAAGGACCAAGGGACCATAATAAAACAAAAGGGATGGGGTGAATCAAAACCAGTAATCTAGAAGATCAGGTCACCCAAAGAAGCAGAGTCTGAGGTAGTCCTGAGAAATGAGAGCATAAATCCAAGAGATTAAACAGCCAGGGAAATGAAAAGATGATGGCAAGTCTGGTGGGAAATCTGAAGCCAGTCTGGGTGACTAAAAAACACTGGAGATTTTATTCAATACTGGGTTTTTATCTGCTCTCGATGGCAAGATGCCCAGGTGATCCAACTGCACTTGGAGGACTGTGGTTGGTACAGAGATTAATCTGATCTGATCTGATTAATCTATTAATCAGATCTGATTAATCTATTAATTTAGACATTGGTTCTGTAACTGGTCTAATTCTCAAGTATTAAGAATCCATCTACTCCTGCATTTGTCCATAAGCTTTTTTGTGACACTGGTAGCTGTCTATCCAAATTCTTCCCACCATCTAACTTGACAATATGCCAAGATAAAAATACTCACTTTCTTGTACTCCCCTGCAGCTCTAGATGGCTATGTGACATAGTTACGGTGAATGATATTCAAACTGAGGATTTCTGTTATTGGAAAGAAATGACTCCCAGTTCCATATCTGCCACACAACACTGTTTCCTCTTCATACTGCCTGGAATGCTGAAGTGAGAGCCGCTTAGAGACCATACATCCAAAAGGATGATAGTAAAGGCTACACACTAAAAATGTGTAGGAGCAGGAGAAGAACTAGGACCCCACCAGCTTCACAAGGTACCATCCCTGGACTTCTTGGTATCAGAGACAAATAAATCTCTGTGTGTTTAATCCAGTGTTTGGGGGATCTCTGTCGCTTATAGCAGAACACATTTCCCACTGTTATAATAAGATATCACTGTTTCAGTAATAGCTATGAACTTTGAAATTCCAGAAAGTTCCACACTCATCCTTTACCATTCTACCTGTGCCCTGTGAATGACTAAGAAAACACATTTCACTCAACAAAAGCACATGAGTACAGATATGATCCTAGAGATATACAGATTCTTAGTACACGAAAAAAAAACTGGAAGTTATAATTTAAAAATGTCCCAAAAAACCTCAACTGACAGAGGCTGCAACAATGCTTTCAAGAAACAAATTAGCCACCTGTAGAACTGTCTTTGTCCAACATCTTATCATTAGATTCTGCAAGAATAAAATATGCTTCTTAATTATAATACCAAATAATACCAAAGGAAAAAGAAGATATAAAAAAATAGTGTAAAATCAAGAGCAGAATTCAGATAACTAAAGCAATCTGTTCTTGCCTGGCTGAACTCATCCAGGACTCTAGCCCATCTCCCCTCGTTCTTTCTCACTTCTGATGTCTCTGCCAACTCCCATCCCTATGTTAGCTATCTTTGCTCCTCAAAGTCCTTTCTGCATCGACATTTCTATCTCCTGCTTTTGATTCCTCTTTGCTACTAAGCCCTCAGTTTTGGATTCTTCCTTCTCTTCATATTCAGTTTCTAGTTCTTAGATTATAACAGTTTTTCTGCCCTCCTTCTTAGAGGTCATCTTGGATTTTGGTTGATTTCTTGAGCCCAGAGGCCAAAATCAGGGTTCTACTTCAAGTGCTGCCTCCCCGTAGCACCGTACAGCCTGAGTCTCCCAGTTCTGTTTACACACACTCCCATCAAGGGAATTAAAATCCCCTTGTAAGCCCCTAACCTAGCTTCTCTTCACATACCAATCCACTGGCCAAGCAGCAGGCTTTGAATTTACTTTTTGCTAAATATAAAAACAAATGCATTACAAAATTAAGACAGAAGTTACAGTGTATGACAGTCTCTAGGTCCATCCAGCTCACTGCAAATAGCTCAATTTCGTTTCTTTTTATGGCTGAGTAATATTCCATTGTATATATGTGCCACATCTTCTTTATCCATTCATCTGTCAATGGACACTTAGGTTGCTTCCATGTCCTGGCTACTGTACATAGTGCTGCCTAGAGACTGTCATACAGAGTGAAGTAAGTCAGAAAGAGAAAAACAAATACCGTATGCTAACACATATATATGGAATCTAAAAAAAAAGAAGAAAGAAATGGTTGTGAAGAACCTAGGGGCAGGACAGGAATAATGACGCAGATGTAGAGAATGGACTTGAGGACACAGGGAGGGGGAAGGGTAAGCTGGGATGAAGTGAGAGAGCGGCATGGACAAACATACACTACCAAATGTAGAATAGATAGCTAGTGGGAAGCAGCCGCATAGTACATGGAGATCAGCTTGGTGCTTTGTGACCACCTAGAGGGGAGGGATAGGGAGGGTGGGAGAGAGATGCAAGAGGGAGGAAATATGGGGATATATGTATACTTATAGCTGATTCATTTTGTTATACAGCAGAAACTAACACACTATTGTAAAGCAATTATAATCCAATAAAGATGTTAAAAAAAAAGTTACAGTGTAATTACAACTATGGGTAGTAGAAAAGGGGGGTCAAGTGACAGACTGTGTCCCCCACTGTTCAGAATTAAGCTTTTATATTTTATTGCATTTTTAAGGCAGATTTAGAGTCCCACAGAAGCTCTCACATAGTTGAATAATACATCCTCAAGTTATTTCTTTGAAAAATTTGCAGAATTTTTTGGCAACTTAGAGTCCTCCCTCTCTCTATTCACTGCTAAATTAATCAAAAGGGCAAGTGGTCAAAATTTGGTGTCTTCCGGTTAGTACCTTGCATCTCTCCAAAAATGAGGGCCTAAAACCTTGCAGTAACTTCCAGAGTGGTAGTGATATTTATACTGGATTATTCTTTCTTGCAAGAGTGATTTTTTAAAAGGCACCAAATAGAAAGAATCTGCATCATTTAAGAGTCCCCTGTGTGGAAGAATCTGTCCTAGTTTATGTCTGTTGATTTGAAAGGGTGTTTGAGAAAGAATGGGAAAATGAGCCCAGGAGATCAATATTCTGAACAATTAACCTATAAACAAATAAATAACACAGTATATGGGCTACTTAATGTCACATCTCTATAGACAGACAACAATAAGTTTGCAGGCGAGGTTGACATGATGGATATCACTAGATTACTAACACTCTATGCCAGATTCAGAAACAAAAGCACATGCACTTTCTTTCATTCTCCCACATTGTAATGGATGCTTCCCCACTCTTTAAACCCCTCACCCTCATTTTCATCAATAATTTGGACATTTATATTTATTCTCAAAGGAATGGCATATAATAGCCTTGCAGATGAAAAGGCAGGGGCAAACTTAACCATTGTGAGGCCAGAGTTCAAGTCATCTCTTAGGACTCCAAGGGATATACCAAAAAAAAGGACACGTGTTGAGAAGCTGCGGTTTGCCTAGTGCCATGAAGATGCTTTTGCACCTGTATACATTTCCACAGTTTATCAATCTGATGATAAATCAATGGTTCACAATTCCAACTGCATATTAGAATCAACTCGGACGTTTTCTATAATACTCACTCCTTGCCACATCCCACAAAGCTAACTGAAATTAAATTTTAGAGAGTTAAGCTCCATCATCTATAATTTTTGATGTGTTTGTAGGGGGAGGTGAGCTCAGAGTCCTTTTATTCCACCATCTTGATCCTCCCTCCTGGCATCTGTAGTTTTTATTTAAATCTCCAGATGGTTCTGAGGCACAGGGATAGTTGACACCAACTACACTAAATAAAGAATTTTTTTGTTATTCTGGTCCACAAACTACATCAACAAGGTCAAAATCTTACAAGTCACTAATATTACCTTTTCCCGTCTGCTAGAAAAGTCTTAACAAAATTAATACAAAGATGATTTGATTGGATCCTAGGAAGGTACAGAGTCAACAAGATATCCAGTCATGCCAGAAACAAAAACCATTAAAACTAGAATAGAAGGAATTCCCTGGTGGCACAGTGGTTAGGAATCTGCCTGCCAATGCAGGGGACAGGGGTTCAAACCCTGGTGCAGGAAGATCCCATGTGCTGTGGAGCAGCTAAGCCCCGTGTGCCGCAACTACTGAGCCTGCGCTCTAGAGCCCATGAGCCACAACTACTGAAGACCACATGCCCTAGAGCCCATGCGCCACAACTACCGAGCCCGAGTGCTGCAACTACTGAAGCCCGCGCGCCTAGAGCCCATGCTCCGCAACAAGAGAAGCCATCGCAATGAGAAGCCCGAGCACAACAAAGAGTAACCCCCGCTCACCGCAACTAGAGAAAGCAAGCACGAAGCAACAAAGACCCAACGCAGCCAAAAAAATAAAATTTAAAAACTAAAAAAAAAAAAACTAGAATAGAAAATTTCACTGACCAAAATTTGCCATTAACACATTGAACACGTATCTCCTAGAGATAACCCCATTGTGATTTTCAAAACAGATATTTTTTAGATTTTAGGAAATATAGTCTAATATTATTACCTACTTAAGCACTTAAGGCTAGGAATCATATCAATATATAATTAAGGCATTTATATAAAATTTGAAATCTTACACAAATGTCCTAAATAGAGAAGAAATACAACAGGTGAAATGGTGTTCTCTTCCTCACTTTTGATCTTTCTTCATTCCTTAGAATATTTTCCTTTTCTATGAGTGGTAAGAATTCACAAGATTCTAACATAGAACAAATCTTTAGAAGGGGATGACACTGCTTTTTAAATAAGAAAAACTAGGACTTCCCTGTTAGCACAGTGGTTAAGAATCCGTCTGCCAATGCAGGAGACATGGGTTCAAGCCCTGGTCTGGGAAGATCCCACATGCCACGGAGCAGCTAGGCCCGTGCGCCACAACTACTGAGCCTGCGCTCTAGAGCCCGTGAGCCACAATTACTGAGCCTGTGTGCCACAACTACTGAAGCCCGTGCACCTAGAGCCCATGCTCCGCAACAAGAGAAACCACTACAATGAGAAGCCTGCTCACCACAGCGAAGAGTGTCCCCCGCTCGCTGCAGCTAGAGAAAGCCCGTGTGCAGCAACAAAGACCCAATGTAGCCAAAAATAAATAAATTTTAAATAAATAAATTTTTTTAAAAAAACAAAAAAATAGATTAACTATTCAAGGGAAATATAAAGAAATTTACAAGAGAGACATTTCATGTGAAATAGCTATCTGTTCTTTTTTTTTTTTTTTTTTTTTTGGCTGCCTTGGGTCTTACTTGTGGCACGCAGGATATTTCATTGCAGCACACGGGCTCTTTGTTGTGGCACGTGGGTTGTGGCATGAGGGTTTTCTCTCTAGTTGTGGCATGTGAGTTTTTTTCTTTTCTTCTTTCTCTCTCTCTCTTTAGTTGGGGCGCACAGGCTCCAGAGTGAATGGCTCTGTAGTCTGCAGCACTCGGGCTCTCTAGTTGAGACGCTCAGGCTCAGTAGTTGTGGCACGCAGGCTTAGTTGCCCCAAGGCATGTGGGATCTCAGTTCCCTGACTAGGGATAGAACCTGAACCCGCGTCCCCTGCATTGGAAGGCGGATTCTTTACCACTGGACCACCAGGGAAGTCCCAGCTATCTGTTCTTTGAAAGAAAGAAAAGGTGTGGCATATTCTTTATCCACTAGTTTCTCCTCTGGGATAAAACAGAGGTGAGTGCTTTGACAATATTTACATGAGTAGGATGAAATAAAGGAGATAATGCCAGCTGCCAACAAGAAAAAATCCAAGGAAAAGAAAAATACACGTAGTAGGTATGGGGGAAAAAAAGAAAGACATTAAAAATTAAAAGCCAGACAATAAATGCAGCAGAGATTTTTACATCTGAAAAGACTTTTGAACTACAGGTAGTGCTAACAATGGAAGATGAATTTAGGGAAAGTAAGGTAAGAGAAAGAGCAATCTAAGAGTAGAATGAAGAGTAAAAAAGAAAATAGCACAATAAAAATTACCTCATCCGGTTTTATCATTTTAATGAATATAAGCCAAAGAGTAAGGTCACAGACAAAAGTTTTTTACATCTCTGCCCTTTCATCAGTTCCCAAGTCAACAAATATTCGGGCAAAGAATAAGAAAACCTTTAAAGCAAGAAACAGAAATGAGAAGAAAGCTAAGTGCGTATGTTGTTGTCAACATTTTTAACCTTTGCTTTCAGATTTATTTCAAAATATTTGCTTCTGGTGTCTTGTGTCCTAAGCTGTAATGTACTTTGACTCAGCAGTCAGTGGACCACATTTTTGCCCAGGCTTATCCTCAGCTTCTTCAGTTCCACATGGCGAGGGGACCATTCGGAGTATCCTTCCTTGTGAAGCAAGGTCCAAATCAGCAAAGTTTGCTGTTGCTTTCCAGGTTGCCTTGGGAAGGCAGGGATGGTGGGAAGGTGTTGATGAAAAGAGAATAGAAACTTCAGTAGGGACCTCATTATTCTGCAAACCAATAATAAACTAGAATGCTGCTTTCAGGTGAAATAAAATTATTGCTAAAATAAAATGATGCTAATAAATAGCATTAGCATCATACAGGAACTTGTCAGAAATGTAAATTCTTGGACCCCATCCCAGACTTACTCTAAGTAAGTGAGTCTAACGGATGCCACTGACTTAATCCAAGCACTATGACACAATCACTATACTATAGATAACTAATGATATGTTCTTAACTGCCTAGAAGCTAGTTCTGGGGGAAGAAAAGCACTCTAGTGCTCTTGCAGAGGCAAGTTTAGAGATCTGAAAGGTAAGGCAGGTGAAATGGAGGTTGCAGGCAAAAGCAACAGCATAAATAAAGACCTATAAAAATTATTCTGCACAACAGTTTCAAATGTTTGTTGTATACTATTTAAATGTGGTTTTTTTTACTACATCCTTAAATAAGTTGGTTTTTCGACTCCCAAGGCCTAAAACAATTTATGCTAGATGTGTGGTTGTTGCTAAAGGACTATGGGATATACCCTATAGAGCAGAAGGGCAAAGTCCAGGTAAGTTGCCTCCATGTGTTTTGCTCACTGGACAGTTTATCTGGGGCTGAGAACATTTCTAACTAATGAAAAGATTGTCATGAGTCTGACATGCCACTGATATGCAGGCATTATACCTCTGTTATTCCCATCTTTTGGCTTCTGTCTTTGGAAAAAAATATGATAAAGGACCTCAGAATATCTATTTTTATGTCATACTAAGTGGTCAAGTGCTAAAAGCAATATTCAGCCAAAGCCAAGGCTGATGCCAGATATCTTATCATAGCTCCTGTATTTGAGAATAAATCCTGAATTCAATCAAAAAAAATTACTACTGCAATTTTATTATTAACAGTTTAGGAGTCAAATTTTAAGCACTTGATACAGTACATGAATAATCATTTCTTAGCCTTGTCAACTGCTGAAATGTTCCTATGGTCACAGTACTGCAAATTTATGATACCAAATAGATACTTAATTTCAACTGAGGTAAGTGAACGTACAAGATATCTCTTGGGTATCTCATTTTTCTCTAAAACTTTCTTCTTTTCTTCACACTCTTTATATTCTTAACTATTCTGGATCAAAGATGATTTTTTATAGATGTTGTTGCACAAGATGAAGATGTTTTCCTTCAAAAAATATCGAGATGGCAAAGTTGACACTCTGCCTTAATTCAATCTCAGGTGATATGAAAAATAATCAAATAGAACTTTTCCTTGAAAGACTCAGAACTAATTTACACAGCTACAAAGCTACAAGAGAGCAGAAGTTTGTTGCCCTCACTGACATTCCCAAGTATGTAGAAAGTGCTAAGCACATAATAAGTGCTCAAGAAATATTAATGGAATAAATGGAAGATTAAATGGATTTCAATAACTACAAACTAAAAATAATTCTTAAAGCTTATTTCACTTAATGTCATAATTACAAGTATACCAATGATTCCACAAGTATTCAAATTATGGTATATAGCCATGAGAACTCTGAAAGAGAAGAGGATGAGAATGGACCTCATTAAATTCAAGAATAGTCTAGAGCCACAATAATTAAAGCAGTGAAAGAGTAGAAGATTATGTGGACAGACCAATAGAACAGAACAGAAAAGCTAAGTATAGATCAAAATACATGGGATTTTGATGCATAATAAAGATTGAATCTCCAATCAATGGAAGTAAAGATGGACTTTTTAATAAGTGGCATTGGAGCCTCTGGGTAGCTATCTGGCCATTCACATAGCAGGCCAAACTCCAATGGCTCAAAAATGTACTTGAAGAAAACATATCAAATCCCTTTATGATCTTGGAATGGGGAAGACACTGTAACTGACTTAAAATCTATAAGCTATAATATAAATTCAAATGCATTTAAAAGAAAAAATGGCATACTAAGTGATCAAAAAAATCCAAGATGGAAAATAAGTAAGAAAAAAAATATATTTACAACTCATAGTCAAGAGTTCATCTTCCTAATACATAAAAACCTCCTAAAAATCTAGAAGAAAGCCATTGACAATCCAATAGAAAATGGGTAAACATATGATCAGAACCCTCACAGGGAAAAAACCCCACAAATGATCCTTAAACATATACAAATGTGCTCAGCCTCAACCATAAGAGATAACAGTTTTCATCTACCATAGTGACAAAAATTCAAAAATATGACAACACATTCTGTTGATAAGGCTTTAGGGCAACAGGAACTCACATATCTTGGCCAGTGGGAATGCAAAATAGTAGAATCTCTAGGGAGGGAAATTTGACAGTGTACATCAAATTTACAAAAAATTTGACCAGGCAATCTCACTTCAGGGAATTTTTCCTATAGATATACTTGAACACATATGAAACATATAAGGTCATAGCAGTATCTAATCTTGAAAGTTAGGAAAAAGTCCAAGTGTCCATCAAAAGAAAACCGTTTAAATAAATGATGATGAAACACTACCCAACCATAAGTAATGAGGAAGCTCTCTTTATACTGATGTGGAAAGACCTCTAAGATATTGTTTAGTAAAGAAAGAAAGTATGAAAAGGTGTTTATAGAATGCTACCCTCTGAGTAAGGAATTAGGGAAGGTAAGTATATATTTGCATTTGCTAATATCTGCAATAAGAAATACTGAAAGTATGTGCAAAACAATATAGGGGTAGGGACTAGACTAAAGAAGCACAGAAGTAAAGTGACATCACAATGTATACTTTTAAATATCGTTTTTTAATTTGAATCATGGACTTTTTTTTTCTTTTTTTTAATGAAGTATAGTTGATTTACAATGTTTCAGGTGTACAGCAAGGTGATTCAGTTATACATATAAATATATATATATGTATTCCTTTTCAGATTCTTTTCCATTATAGGTTATTACAAAATATTGAATATAGGGCTTCCCTGGTGGCGCAGTGGTTGAGAGTCTGCCTGCCGACGCAGGGGACACAGGTTCGTGCCCCGGTCCAGGAAGATCCCACATGCCGCGGAGCGGCTGGGCCCGTGAGCCATGGCCACTGAGCGTGTGCGTCCGGAGCCTGTGCTCCACAACGGGAGAGGCCACAACAGTGAGAGGCCCACGTACCGCAATAAAAAAATATATATATACATATATATTGCATATAGTTTCCTCTGCTATACAGTTCAGGTAAGTCCTTGTTGTTTATAAAAACATATTCTTTTTATGTAAAGAATTGGAAACAATAAAAAAGAATTGTGACATAATCTAATCTATATAATTCTGCTTTGTACTATTATTTAAATGTTTCCAAACATCTGTTGGCTCAAAATGGCTGTAACTTTTCTTGAAGTTATCCTGCTAATACACTCTTTTTAATATGTCTTCACCATGATTTCCTCGATTTCAACTTTAAAACAAAAATCCTTTCATAATCATTATTAAGATTGTAGTGTGGGATGAATTGGGAGATTGGGATTGACATATATACACTAATTTGTATAAAATAACTAATAAGAACATGCTGTATAGCACAGGGAACTCTAATTTACTTCGTTGTACAGTATAAACTAACACAACATTGTAAAACAACTGTACCCCAATTAAAAAAATAAAAAAAGATTGTAGTGTTTACTCTTTTAAAGGTTGTCAATGGGGCCTCCCTGGTGGCGCAGTGGTTGAGAGTCCGCCTGCCAATGCAGGGGACGTGGGTTCGTGCCCCGGTCTGGGAAGATCCCACATGCCTTGGAGCGGCTGGGCCCGTGAGCCATGGTCGCTGAGCCTGCGCGTCCGGAGCCTGTGCTCTGCAACGGGAGAGGCCACAGCAGTGAGAGGCCCGCGTACCGCAAAAAAAAAAAAAAAAAGGTTGTCAATGACCCCTATGACCCACCTCTCAGTTCTTAACTTACTTGATTTGTCAATAGCATTTGGCAGAGTTGATCTCTCCCTCCTCCTTGAAACTCTTTTTTTCATTAGGTTTCCAGGATACACTCTCCTTGTTTTCTTCTTACTTCACTAGTGGTTCCTCATGTTCTTTGCCAGTTCCACCTCTCCTGCCCAACTTCACAGTGTTGGTACACTTATGCTCACTCATTTTGTGATCTCGTCAGGTCTCGTGGCTTTAAATACCCACCACACGCCAATAACTCCCAAATTTAAAACTGCAGCCCTGACCTCTTCTGAACTCTAGATTTATATACCTCGCTGCCTAGCTGAAGTCTCCAGTTAGATATCTGACATCTCAAATTTAAGATACCCAAAACTGACTACATAGCCCTCCTTCCCAAACTGATTACCCACAGCCTTTCTCATTTTAATTGATGAGGAATTATCTTTGACTCCTCTCTTTTAAATCCCATCATCTACTGTGGGGAAATTCAGACAACTCCACTCTCAACCTCATCTGCTTGTTACCACCTTCACTACGACACTCATTCAAGCCACCACCATCTCTGATCTGCATGATAATAATCTACTAACTGGGGGTTTCCCTGATGGTGCAGTGGTTGAGAGTCCGCCTGCCAATGCAGGGGACACAGGTTTGTGCCCCGGTCTGGGAAGATCCCACATGCCGCGGGGCGGCTGGGCCTGTGAGCCATGGCCGCTGAGCCTGCGCGTCCGGAGCCTGTGCTCCGCAACGGGAGAGGCCGCAACAGTGAGAGGCCCGCGTTCCACAAAAAATAAAAAAATAAAAAATAATCTACTAACTGGATCTCCTCCTACAATCTCTTTTCAACACAGTACCCATTTGACATATAAATCAGATTGTGTCATTCCGCTGCTCAAAATCTCCAAAGGTGCCCCATCTCACTCAGAAGCCATAGTCATTCAAATGTTCTACAAGGTCCCATATGATCTCACTTTTCATTATTCATCTAACTTCATCTCCTATTACTCTTCTCTCATCCCTCAGTCCAACTACTCTGACTTTACACACTCCAGATATCTGCTTGGCTAACTCCCTCTTCTCCTTTAAATCTGTTCACAGATGTCACCTTTGCAATGAAATCTATCCTAATGATCCTGTTTAAAACTGTAGCATTCTCCTCATCTCCAGTGCTCCAAACACCCTTTGCCTTGCTCATTTTTTCCTAAACCACTTATTGACTTCCATATAATTTGTTTACTATATTTATTGTAAATTTTCTGTCTCCCTTCTCTGTAAGGTAAGTTCCATGAGGGAAGGAATTTTGTGTGCAAGCACCTCAAATGTTGCCTGCCATGTGGTAAGTGTACAGTATAACACTTGTTATTTATTTATTCATTCATTCATTCACTTATTTTGGCTGTGCCACGACTTTGTTGCAGCATGCGGGATCTCTAGTTGCGGCATGCGGACTCTTAGTTGCAGCATGCATGCAGGATCTAGTTCCCCGACCAAGGATCGAACCCAGGCCCCGTGTATCGGGAGTGCGGAGTCTTACCCCCTGGACCGCTGGGCAAGTCCCAACACTTGTTAAATGAATATATAAATTCATTGTAAGAACAGAGGAGATAGGTATCCTTTTGGAAAGAGGAGTCAATTATCAAATAGGAGAAGTCATTATTTGTTGTCAAATTTAATTAACCCACAAAACTAATACCGAAGGAGCAAGTCTGGGAAAATTTTAAATTGAGTTTTAAAATAGTATTAAAAAGAAATAGGGCTTCCCTGGTGGCGCAGTGGTTGGGAGTGCACCTGCCGATGCAGGGGACACGGGTTCGTGCCCCGGTCCGGGAGAATCCCACATGCCACAGAGAGGCTGGGCCCGTGAGCCATGGCTGCTGAGCCTGCGCGTCTGGAGCCTGTGCTCCGCAATGGGAGAGGCCACAGCAGTGAGAGGCCCACGTACCACAAAAAAAAAAAAAAAAGGAAATAGCTATTTTCTAGCAGACTTCTATTGGTAGACATTTAGGTTATTTACAGTTTAACAATGTTTCCATTTTCATCTTATTCATACCTCTTTATCTGTACAAGCATGTCTCTAGGATGAATTACTGGTAACAGATTCACTGGGTCAAAAAGCAAATACATTATAAATTTTGAAACATGTTACCAAATTACATTTGATGAGTGTATATCAATTTATACTCACATATTCAGGGTATAGACATGTCTGTATATTATCAATTTTCTATAATATCCTCTTTATTATCACAATAAAATAAATACCTGCACATAGAAAACATGTCATTTTAATTATCGGTACTTTTACAAAATATTTCAATAAAGTATAAACACAATGTCCAAAAAGGAAGTGAAAGTTGAATGACGACTGATGACTGATTTAATTAATTGAAAAATGAACTAATAGCTAGATGGATTAATGGAGGAGTGGATGGATGGATGGATGGATGGATGGGTGGATGGATGGATACTGAGTGAGTAGATATCTGGCAAGAAATGTTTTAAGAGCAGCAAATGGGAAAACAAGGTTACCTGGTTGTATAAAATGACCAAGGCAACCACAGGAAAGGAACTCAGTTTTGAGAGTAAAAAAAAAAAAAGACTCATTCAGGGAAACAATTGGAAATCAAATTTTGTTTCTCTTCTAATTAATCTGAAGAGAATAAAATAGAATGTGGGAAGCATCAATAAAATCTTCCCCTCTCACAAAACCAAACACTCATGACTGCTTAATAAAACAAGTTAGTCTGTGTGAGGCTAACTGGGAATAAAATGGTAAAGTTTCTCAAATTAAACTGTAAACTATATTCTAACTTCCCACCTCAAGCATAGTTAGTGCTTCAAAGATGCAGAGTAACTTGGAAGATTTGAGCATGAAAAGTAATGTCTAACCTTCAGCATAGTGAACTCTAAGTGGGGGAATGTTTCCAGACATCAGAGATGATGTTTCAAGTCCTTCATTCATTCTAGAACACATAAGAACCCTCATACTAAATGATCACCCCCACCAGCACTTCTCAGAGTCCTTCTCCTTCACAGATAATCTGACCCACGGCTTAGTGTGTTCTGACTGCGTACTACCTTCTTAAGGATATATGAAAATATAAGATCCTCCTTGTTTCTCTTGTCTCTGTAAAAGCCCCAATTGTTTCTTTTTTTTTTTTTTTTTTTCGGTACGCGGGCCTCTCACTACTACGGCCTCTCCTATTGCAGAGCACAGGCTCCGGACGCACAGTCCCAGCGGCCATGGCTCACGGGACCAGCCGCTTCACGGCATGTGGGATCCTCCCCAACCAGGGCACGAACCCATGTTCCCTGCATCGGCAGGTGGACCCTCAACCACTGCGCCACTAGGGAAGCCCTCTGTCTTTTCTTAATCAACATCAATAATCTTAGGTAATTGAGAAGGACTTTCTTGAGTCCCTTGAACAGTATATCTCTTCAGAGAATTATGAGAGAATATTTCTTATACATTTACCAGAAGATTTTCATGGAACTATGCATGTCTGGTAGGGTAGGCAGGGATAAAAAGAACATGTGTTTTGAAATCAGAGAGACTTGAGTTTGAATATTGACTCTGCTATTTCCAGCTAAATGACCTTAGCATCTCTAAGCCTCTGGTTCTACATCTTTAAATGGAAATAATATTTACTTTGATGGGTTGCAGATTAAGCTAGTCTGTAGAAGCACCAATTACAACACATTGCAGGCAACAATTTTTGAATAATGGTCTTCAAGATAAAACACAAAGGGGAAGATAAATGGGCCTGTGCAATCTGCCATTGTATATTGATTACTGATTTGGGGAGTTGAATAATTTGTAATTTATTATAAGAAATTTAAAGGTCAAGGAAGCAAAATACTTATACCAGTTATTGCATATGCCGAGAGCATTTAGGTGTTCTTTCACTGATGGGGAAGTGCAGGGCATCTTCTAAATTTGTGAAACATCTGTTAAAGAAGCTGGTTCTTCATTAAATAAAAAGAATTTCCTTGGCAATGCTGATAAATGAGAACAGGTGATGATCCCAGATGAGATTATGATTATAAATGAACCTATTGAAATTCTTTGGTATCGTTATAGAGACGTCAAAATCAAAATATATGAGAAATGAAAACAGAGTTCATGGAGCCCCTGAAATACACTGGGAACCACAGGAGAATGGCTCTCTCATGCCCCAGTCAACTTAGATTCCACATTCTAAATGGGAATTCAATAGGATCAAAACTGATACTTTCTGCTGGACTCCCTAAATCTACTACCTGAAATTCCCCAGTTAGTAACAACAGAATAATTTCTAGGATTCAAATTCAAATTATAACTACACATAAAGAAAAGGAAACATTCCCTGAAAGTCACGTTGAACAGTCTGCCTTTAACAAGTGGGCACCAACCAATAATTTAGGACATTTTATCTGCATAACTTCTCTATGAGATAGGAAGAAGGACTATGCTAATTTAATAGATGAGGGAACAGAAATTAAGTGACCTGTAGATCTACTAAGCATTTATACAAAAATGATCACATTTGGCCAAAAACGTGAGATTCAATCTCCAGCTTCCCATCAGTCAATGTCTTTTTATTAAAAAGGTACCTTATGGGCTTCCCTGGTGGCGCAGTGGTTGAGAGTCCGCCTGCCGATGCAGGGGACACAGGTTCGTGCCCCGGTCCGGGAAGATCCCACATGCCGCGGAGCAACTAGGCCTGTGAGTCATAGCCGCTGAGCCTGTGCGTCCAGAGCCTATGCTCCGCAACGGGAGAGGCCACAACAGTGAGAGGCCGGCATACCGCAAAAAAAAAAATAAATAAAACCAGCAAAGTGGCAGTGAAACAGCTGGGAGATGATTTCCTGTCTGTTCCTTATTCTTCACCTTATCAAGTGACCAATGAACTTTTCCAAAGCACACCACTCTCTAGCAGGTTCCCACCATAATCATGGAACTCAAAAATCCCAAAGCCCCAGAGGGTAAAGCAAGGTCAAGAGAAGTGACAACACTCTCATTATGAGCCTGACTCAACAGAATTGCTTTTAGAATTTAGAAGCGAGACGTGCTCAACTGTTATGAGTTGCTGTGATAATGCATAATTAGACGGTGATTTAACACAGAGCTAAAAAAAAATGACAGTAATCATGGGGGGGGAGGAAGAAAATGCCAACGAAAGCAGTTAAATGAGCTGAAGTGCCTGGCATTTTTGTGATGTGTATCTGTTAGTAATTTGTCAGACTGTAACAATAGAGGTAATTTCACAAATAACAGGAATTCATCAATTCACAACAGCACTCACTGGTATTTAACATGGAAGAAAAGGATTTGTATTTGGCTTATCAACTTAAAGAAATAGTTATGGGACTTAGGCCTAGCGTACAATTACAAAGTGAAGTGGAGAACTGGTAGTTAATCAGGAAAATTCAAAGCTGTACAAATCTGACTTACAATGACTTACAAGGTAGAAAATTGCTTTGGAAAAGATTTCACAAAATTAAGAAAAAGTTAATAATGGTGTTTCGTGGGTAGGGCAGACTGTTTCCCATCACCTTCAAACACTGTTTGGCTAGTGTGCTTATCTCCAGTTTCACCTGCCATCCCTCAGAGGCATCCAAAGTTTTAGCCATGGGAAGCCATGCACATTATCCCCAATGAGCTTATCTTTTCCACACCTGTGCACGTGATTCTTCCTAACTGAAATATCCTTTCTCTTTGTTCCACTCAGCTAGCAATTTATCCCCTAATGTTAAATTCAAATGACACTTCTCCCAAGACACTCCCCTGACTTGTCTCCTCAAACCCTACAATACTCATGTGCTGCTGCCCTGTATTCCATTCCACCCCATCATATTAATCACTCTATATTGTAATAACTAGTTTGCATACCTTTCCTTCTGGGAGTTTTACATGGGCAATGACTGCATTTCTTTGCTATTCCCTCCTTCCTAGAAACATCATAGATATTCAACAAATATTGATGAATGAACAAATGAATGAACAGTAGACTTAAAGCATGATCAGTGAGAAAGATATGTATTGAATCTCCTCTCTTCTCACCATTATTCTCTCCTCAGTACCCATGAAATGCACATAACAGAAGAGTCTATATGTTTCTCCTTATTCTTAACATTGCCTCTAACGCAAGGGATAATTTCAAAAAAAAAAATCTAAGAGAATATTGACTCAAAATATCCCTGCAACTAAAATGAATGAAAAATAGGAGAGTGAGAGAAACATGAAATATGACTTATTTAAATCTGGCATTTGAAAAGATTCAGATGATACTCCATGATAAAATGAGATAGCAAAGTAATCCTAGCTAGTTGTTTTCCTTTTTTTGTTATTCAGCTGTATTACAATAGATCATAGTGTCTAATTAGGAGTTGCTATAGTTTAGAAAAAAAATCTCAAATGGCTTAAAACACATAAAAATGTGAGACTTCCACTGTTCTACTTTTCTAAACCTCAAGACATTTTTTACCTCTTTGTTGATTCACAAACCTGGACAGCTTCCCAGGTGAAATCTGAAACAGCCCCCATACATGGAGGGCAAGGAGAAATCAAAGAAAAATTCAGACCACTCCAGATTGGTAGGTGACGGTATTAATAAGCAAGGGAACTTACAGAGGAGGCATGACTTGGGGGACCTCAAGATAAGGAGATCACTGCACCCACCCACCAGAATCTCTCAAAATTTTATATAGAGCTTTGACTGGGCTCAATCACATCAATCACACTGTCCAGATGGTCCCAACAACACATTATTCTCTCAAGGCTGCGTCCTTGAAAACAACTCCCACTGTAGGAATGAAAGTAGATTCTACAGACAGCGGAGCGGGGTGAAGAGCCCCCAGCTACTCAGGTCCAGTTCAAGGATCAACGGGTAGTCACATCCCCTTGATGATAATTTCAATATTCCTGTAAACCAACACAACCTTGTGTTTCTCAAAGAAAACATAAATAATGCAATGGAAACATAAGCAACGTATGTAATTAAAAATCAAAATACAAAATGGTATAAGTAACACCCTTACCTTTTAAAAAGTCATAAAATAGTGTGTTTACTTGAAGAGGAAAGAATATCTTATTGTGTCACTCTCAGAGGAAGTACAACTTACGACTTATCAGTAAGGGCCCATAAAGAAAGATAAACAATCCTATACCAATGCAAAATGACTATGCAAATAGGAAAGCTTTTAAATTACTGCCCAACATCTTTCAACATAGGATAATTGGCTTTTCCCCTTTGCCTAAGTCATCTATGCTCAAGAAACTGTGTCCCAATTTTGTCCATCTTAGTCATAACAAATTTATCTTTTCATGTTCCTTCTTAAGTATTATCATAATCTTTATACTCATTTAACCCCAGGGGAATGATGGGATGATTACCCAGGTGAATCAATTTGGGATCAAAGAAATCATTTAACACTTCCCTACTAAGGTGAGTTCAGATTTTAGAGGCTAGGGTGAGGTAGGGCACAGATTATACTCAAACAAGGAGCTGAAGCCCTGGGGGTTCCTTATACACACAATAGGAAGTACATAAAATCCATAGTCTTATAGAACAAATTGACAGTTTCTTGGTACAGTAAAATGACATTATACCACATTTACTATAACCAAGTGTCTTTCCTTTATAGGGATGGAGAACTACAGAAGGGAAATTATAATGTAGGAAGGTAAAATGTTTTATGTGCCATAACTGAGAAAGTACAATTTATCCCAGACTGCAGTACACAAAGTGAGTACTTTGTTACTTTTTTTTTTTTAACATCTTTATTGGAGTATAATTGCTTTACAATGGTGGGTTAGTTTCTGCTGTATAACCAAGTGAATCAGCTGTACATACACATACATCCCCATATCTCCTCCCTCTTGCGTCTCCCTCCCACCCTCCCTATCCCACCCATCTAGGTGGACACAAAGCACAGAGCTGATCGCCCTGTGCCATGCGGCTGTTTCCCACTAGCTATCTATTTTACATTTGGTAGTATATATATGTCCATGCCACTCTCTCACTTCGTTCCAGCTTACCCTTCCCCCTCCCCGTGTCCTCAAGTCCATTCTCTACATCTGCGTCTTTATTCCTGTCCTGCCCCTAGGTTCTTCAGAACCATTTTCTTTTAGATTCCACATATATGTGTTAGCATACAGAATTTGTTTTTCTCTTTCAGACTTACTTCACTCTGTATGACAGTCTCTAGGTCCATCCACCTCACTGCAAATAACTCAATATCATTTCTTTTTATAACAGAGTAATATTCCATTGTATACATGTGCCACATCTTCTTTATCCATTCATCTGTTGATAGACACTTAGGTTGCTTCCATGTCCTGGCTATTGTAAATAGAGCTGCAATGAATACTGTGGTACATGACTCTTTTTGAATTATGGTTTTCTCAGGGTATATGCCCAGTAGTGGGATTGCTGGGTCATATGGTAGTTCTATTTTTAGTTTTTGTTTTGTTTTGTTTTGTTTTGCAGTATGCGGGCCTCTCACTGTTGTGGCCTCTCCCGTTGTGGAACACAGGCTCCGGACACGCAGGCCCAGCGGCCATGGCTCACGGGCCCAGCCGCTCCGCGGCATGTGGGATCGTCCCGGAACGGGGCACGAACCCATGTCCCCTCTATCGGCAGGCAGACTCCCAACCACTGCGCCACCAGGGAAGCCCTATTTCTGGTTTTTTAAGGAACCTCCATACCGTTCTCCATAGTGGCTGTATCAGTTTACATTCCCACCAACAGTGCAAGAGGGTTCCCTTTTCTCCACACCCTCTCCAGCATTTATTGTTTGTAGATTTTTTGATGATGTCCATTCTGACTGGTGTGAGGTGATATCTCATGGTAGTTTTGATTTGCATTTCTCTAATGATTAGTGATGTGGAGCATCCTTTCATGTGTTTGTTGGCAATCTGTATATCTTCTTTGGAGAAATGTCTCTTTAGGTCTTCTGCCCCTTTTTGGATTGGGTTGTTTGTTTTCTTAATATTGAGCTACATTAGCTGCTTATATATTTTGGAGATTAATCCTTTGTCATTTGCTTCATTTGCAAATATTTTCTCCCATTCGGAGGGTTGTCTTTTCATCTCGTTTATAGTTTCCTTTGCTGTGTAAAACTTTTAAGTTTCATTAGGTCCCATTTGTTTATTTTTGTCTTTATTTCCATTTCTCTAGGAGCTGGGTCAAAAAGGATCTTGCTGTGATTTATGTCATGGAGTGTTCTGCCTATGTTTTCCTCTAAGAGTTTTATAATGCCTGGCCTTACAATTCGGTCTTTAATCCATTTTGAGTTTATTTTTGTGTATGGTGTTAGGGAGTGTTCTAATTTCATTCTTTTACATGTAGCTGTCCAGTTTTCCCAGCACCACTTATTGAAGAGGCTATCTTTTCTCCATTGTATATTCTTGCCTCCTTTATCAAAGATAAGGTGACCATATGTGCATAGGTTTATATCTAGGCTTTCTATCCTGTTCCATTGATCTATATTTCTGTTTTTGTGCCAGTACCATACTGTCTAGATTACTGTAGCTTTGTTATATTACTTTCTAGTGCTTAGACAAGTACTAAGGCAAGGTCTTCACAGTACTTTATGGTATCAAGGAAAATACTATGGGTGCTTATGTTCTACCCAAAACAAGATCAGGCAAACATTACCAAACGAGCAACAGCCTGTGGAGAGTGAATTGTTTTTTCTGCTTTTCGCAGCAAGTATGACATGGACACCTGCTATAGAATATGCTCACAAGCCCCTAATTCTTCCCACCCCGTTCCATTCACATGGGCTCCACAGGAGCTGCTATGCTCTTACATGGCCACTGTTGATTAGCCCAAGGATAGCCACCTGAGCAAGTTGGGCCAATGAGCACACTCCCTTGGATGTTTGGACTTGGAACCCAAGAGAGAGCCAAAGCACTCTCTATTCAGGAGACAGAAACTGTCAGCACTATATTTTCATCAATATGGGAATAACTGCCAATGATAAGAGAAATTAATAAATGTGAAATATACAAAAGAGACATTCCTTAGTTGTTCATCCACTAAAAGAGGAAAACTACAAGACAGGACTTGTCTATGTAGATCGCTCTCAGATCTAAAGACAACAAAAGTGGCCTTCTTTTAGCATCATTCCATTCCTCAGTCAATAGCACCTCTGTTCATCCAGTAGTAGTAGTCAGGAACCTGGAAGTTCCTTGAACTTGCTTTTTTCTCATTTCCTGTAACCAATACAGTTACAAACTCAGATGACCATAAATTATAATGATCTTTAGAGTCAAATTCCATCTCTGTTGCTACCATTCTAATTCAAGCCACAGTCTATCTCTCCTTGACTTCAACAGTAACCTTCTAACTACTTTCCCTCAACCAATATGCACACTTGAACCCCATACTCATTTGATTAACCACACACAGCCAAAGTGAGCTTTCCAAAGTACACATCTGAAATCATGGGACCTTCTGCCTCCACCTGATCACTATATCTAAAACACTCCAGTGGCATCTTTTTTTTTTTTTTTTTTTTTTTTTTTTTGCGGTACATGGGACTCTCACTGTTGTGGCCTCTCCCACTGCGGAGCACAGGCTCCGGACGCGCAGGCTCAGCGGCCATGGCTCACGGGCCCAGCCGCTCCGCGGCATGTGGGATCTTCCCGGACCGGGCCACGAACCCGTGTCCCCTGCATCGGCAGGCGGACTCTCAACCACTGCGCCACCAGGGAAGCCCTCCAGTGGCATCTTTTTCCAATAATGTAAAGAAAAGAAAAACCTTAATGTGGCCTACAAAATGCTAATTTTCTGAACCCTACCTACCTATTAGCACTATCTTGCACATCAACTCCACACTGCCCAAATCTATAGATACCAAGGAAAGCATTTCTATTAGTCAGCTTTTCCATATGAGGTAGCTATGGTTTTTGTGCTTTTTTAGTTCCCTTTGCGTCAAAGAATTGTTTAGCTTGACCAGTACCACTGACTATAAAAGATACTCCAGTCCTGGTAACAAGTGGATCTGCCATACAGCTAGCTCTTCTGTTAGGTGCCATCTCCAAAACAAAGAAAAAAATACCATATAACTACTTGACACCTACTCTGCTCTGTTTAAATGCAATTCTAAATCCAGGGTTTTCAAAAGTGTTATTAGTGCCAGTGATTTCTGTTAAAATTTTTGAATTTTATAAAACCTCTAGAAGACATCAAAATTGAGCAAAGCAAAGACATTTTTGCAGGAGAAGAGACAGTAGACTAAATTCTGAGAACTACCTAAATCCACTAAGAGATGGATGCTTGTTAAAAATGCAAACTCTTGTGTCTTCTCCTATACCTACTAAATCAGAATCTCTTTGGGAACACTCCAAAATATGCATTTTAGTAAGTTCCTCAGGTGATACTTCTCCACATTAAAAGAGAGTCAAGTGAGGGAAGAGTTCCCAGGATCGGGCCGTCAGAAATATCAATTAGAAACTATGGAAGGAAGATGGAAAGGACAAAGGAGATTATGAAGAAGGGATCAGAGAAGCAGGAAAGAAACCATAACAGAAGTATCATGGAAACCAAGAAAGCAAGCTTTTCAAGGAGGGAGAAGCCAACTCAGCTGAATGGCAAAGTGAGGTCTTGTAACATGAGGACTGAGAAGTGTCCACTCAGTTGGGCCCCACAGAAGTAATTAATGACTTACTGTCACCAGTTTCAGTCAAGTACTGGGGATGGAAGTCATGGTAGAGTGAGCTAACCACTGAATAAAAAGAAAACCTGGGAACAACCCCGTATCTATCAAAAGGAGAAAGTACTTCTATATAACATTCCACGGTGTGAATTTATTTATAAATAAAACTGAATAAATTACAGCTACATGTTGCAATATGGAGAAGTCTTAATAATATAATGTAAGTGAAAAAACTGAGTCTCAGAAGGCTATATTTAGGAAACAGTCTTTGTGTAATTTTAAAAATAATTAATATCAAATATTATATATTTCAGGCTGCATAATTATTTGGTAAAATGATTTTTAAAGATAAAGGGAACAATATAAAATTTTAAAATTTGGTCACTTTGAGGGGTGAAGAAAGCAGGGGATGGTATAAACAAAGAGCACATATAGATTGAATGAGTGTCAATGTTCTAGTTTTCATGTGTTTATATAATTTCTATCACATGTGTTTATTATATCATTTAAAAATAAATATATGGGTTTCATTTCTGGCAGGAGAGCATGAAGAGCTCCATGGATTCACCCCTCACCCACACCCAGAGAAACTGGTGGAAAATTATGTAAAAAGAACAAACATTTAAAGTCTCTGGAAATGGACCTAAGAGCATACAGCAAATAAATTAACATCTATTCCACATATCTAAGAAGGGGTTAATATCCAAAATATGTAAGGAATTCATACAATTCAATATCAAAAAATAATAATAATAACCTGATTAAAAATGAGCAAAAGACATGTCTCCAAAGAAGATATACAAGTGGCCAACAGGTATATGAAAAGATGCTCAACATCATTAGTCACCTGGGACATGCAAATCAAAACCTCAGTAAGATATCATCTCACACCTGTTAGAATGGTTATTATCAAAAAAACAAAAGACAAAAAGTACTGGCGAGAATATGCAGAAATTGGAACACTTGTACATTGTTGGTGAGAATGTAAAATGGTGCAGGCACTATGGAAAAGAGTATGGAGGTTCCTCAAAAAATTAAAAAGGGAACTAACATATGAGCCAGAAATCCCACTTCTGGGTATATAGTATTCAAAAGAAGTAAAATCAGAACCTTCAAGAGATATCTGCACTCTCATGTTTATTGTAGCATTATTCACAATAGCCAAGACAGGAAACATCCCAAATGTCCATCAATGGGTAAAGAGAAAGAAAATGTGGTATACAACGGAATATTATTCAACCTTTAAAAAGGAGGAAATTCTGCCATATGGAGCAATACGGATGAACCTGGAGGACATTATGCTAAGTGAAAAAAACCAGTCACAAAAAAGATAAATACTGCATGATTCCAATTACATGAGGTATCGAAAATAGTCAAATTCATAGAAGCAGAGAGTAGTACAGTGAGTTGCCAGGGAAGGGGACGAGGAGAATGGGAAGTAGCTGTTCAACAGGTAATAAAGTTTCAGTTATACAAGATGAACAGTTCTAGAGAGCTGCTTTGCAACAGAGTACTTATAACCAACAATAATGTATTGTAAACTTAAAAACTTAAGAGGACAGATCTCATGTTCAGTGTTCTGAATCCCAATTTAAAAAAGAAAAGAAAGGAAATAAATTTAAGGATAAGTTCAAGAATTGGGAAGGAAAAAATAAAATAAGATAAAGTCAACTTAAGCTCCAAGGGCATTTGCTGAATCCAGGGGCGCTTGAGCTTTGATTATTTTTCAAGGCCTCCGAGAGAGCTGCGGAGAGAGAAGTCCACCAAAAGATGGGGAGGCCCCTGTATAAAAAAGAGCCCTGTGTAAAGAACTATATCCTCACACCTCAGAAAAAGAGTGAAAGTAGAAATAAGTCTGTTCCCACTCTCAGCTCCAAGCAATAGCAAGTTAAACCACTCACCTTGAACTTCGGCACTGGGTGAAGAAGAACAAAAAGAAAAATTTCCTGGAAAATTCTCAACCAAAAATCAGCCCTTGTATGGGTTCCCGGCCTAAATCCATTCTTCCTGGATGATCCAAAACTCCTCAAGCCAAGAATTTAAATTCAAGTGGTGTCAGACTTGAGGCTTTTAATGAGCATAGAATATAAAATAATTATGTTTGATTTATCTAAGGAAATTTTTTGTTTTGAAAATATGAACAAGCAAAAAACAAAAGAAATGAACAATGAGATTTAAAAATAAATAAAATTTCAATAAAAGAAAAATTCAATGATTGAAATCTAAAACAATGGATAATGGATAGGTTTAATAACATTTGACATAGCTAGAGAGTCACCGAATTGGGAGATGAATAATAATACACAAACACTTAGATAATGTTTAAATACTTGCTTACTATTCCAAACACTTTAAAAATATTAATTCATTTAATCCTCAAAACAATCCTATGAGGTAGGCACCATTAATTTTCCCATTTCAGATAAGAAAAAAGAGGCACAGATTAAATAAATTGCCTAAAACTAACATTTGGAGGAGCCACCTCCCAAACAGGAGCAAAAGATTCCAGATAAATCATTTAACCTACCCTCAAAATTATTACTTAACCCTTAGATTAATTGACAACAATTAGTCTGTTAGTCTGTTTTATATTTTAAATCATATTCTAAAAGAATAGTTTGGGTATAATTATTAATTGTTTTTATACTTCTAATTACCAATTAGGTTATTTTTCTAGATAAGAAAAAACTTGAATGGCATCAGAAAGATCTGATCATTGAGACCTTAAGGCTATAATCCATACATCATCATATCTTATGCATGTATTATATATGTTAATATTTATTCACACAAAGATGTGAAGTGGCTTCCAGGAAATAAAATCAAAATATCAACATATCAATAAAAAAATGTCAAGACCAAGAAAATCTAAATTAGATTAAAAGATCAAGCCTCGAGAGAGAGGTAGAAGCTTCTAGGCTTCTTGGAGGGGTTACTTTGAACAGAGCCCTGGAGGATACACAGACCATCAGTAGCCACATTATCAGAATAAATAAGGGTACACACTATAAAACCTCATCTTAATCAGATGTGCCAGTGTGTTTTGGGGGTTTGTTTTTAGGGGTTTTATTTGGAGACTTTTTCCAAACTTTTTTTCTTTTTTGCGGTACGCGGGCCTCTCACTGTTGTGGCCTCTCCCGTTGCAGAGCACAGGCTCCGGACGCGCAGGCTCAGCGGCCATGGCTCACGGTCCAAGCCGCTCGGCGGCATGTGGGATCTTCCCGGACCGGGGAACAAACCCGTGTTCCCTGCATCGGCAGACGGACTCTCAACCACTGCGCCACCAGGGAAGCCCTTTCCAAACTTTTTGATGCATTTTTAAATTGTTTCTCATCGACCACTGATAGCTGGATTCACCATTTTAAGCTTCAGACTTGCTATATCAGGTTTGCTTTTCTGAGAGTCTTTATGGAATCAATTATGACACTATCATTTCTCTGATTTAATATGCTTCTCAAAATATAATCTTTTTCTGTATTTTCAGTACATTTTTCCACTGTTTATTATCCTAGGGAAAACCGATCCTAAAGGCATTTTATACAAAATTGTCTGGTTTCTGGAACTCAATACATTTTATAGTGCTTTGAACATTTCATTGTCCATCCATGTCACTTTGCTTTCCTCAAAAATAAATTTATATTGATTCATGATGTACCACACTTTTCCATTATTCTAGTGAGGCACATTTTCAGATTATTTCTCCAAAGTTTACTCTTTACAAAAGCATTAAATATAGCATGAGATGGAGTTTTGTGACTTCATCAAAAAACGTTGAGTTTTCATCTAAAAATGTAGTTTTGGGTTTTATTACAGCACAAGTCTAAATATTATATTTTTAGATTTGTGTCAAATTTCCCCATGGATTTTTTTTTTTTTTAGAAATGTGTTACACACAAATGTTGGCAACTTGCAATTCTAAAATTGTAAATTGTAAAAAATATTTTTGAAGAAAAGAGGTATGTCACCTTATATCATCCTTAAGTGGGGACTTGATAATAATATACCAATCAGTGAATTAAACTTAAAACTTAAAGCTGAAGAACAAAGTGATAAGAATAGGAAAGAAGATATTTTTCCCAGGAAAGTACATAATTTGACTTTAGGTCAGCCTTTTGGAGCACAGTCGGGAAAACCAAAATAAGAAAAGAGATGCAACTGGCAAGAAGACAGAAAAGACAGTAAAAAAGTGGCTCAGTGACTCCATAGTAAGAAGAGGATAAAGGAACACATTGCCCCTTTATTACACGGAGAGAAAAGCAATAACAGTGGATACCAAAAAGCCACAGGTTTAAAATTGTTTTGTTGAGGATATTATTTTTTTCCAAACTGAGTCAAAACTTCACAGCTGAGAGGACTAGAAGGGCTAGCACATTAAAGAAACTTTCAAAATGTTTTCAGTACTGTGACTTCCTGTCATACTTATCATCTAAATACCATATTTTAAAACATAACCATATATTATGCTGTATTTTATCTAATTGTTTCATACAAACACACACACAAACATACACACCCCTGTCTATTAGTATATTCTAATTAGACTGTAAACTTCTTGAGTAGAGAAACTTTTATACTTACTTCATAATGAAAGTTTCCAGCTTAGAATAAAGTGCATAGCAGATAGTCTAAAAAATATTTGTTAAATTGAATTAGAATTGGTAAAATATCTGATAGAATTTATCAAAAGTTGTCTTTCAGGAGGTCTGACTTTCAGAAAAGTAAAATACAATACACTGTAGCAGCCTGAACTTAATCTTGATTATTCAGATGATACCTTAGATATTTATTTTCATTATAGTGTGTATCTCAAGCCTTTGAGGTTTTAATTTTTATCAGTGTGAGAAAAAACACAAAAATACTTAGTAACTGAGACACTTTTAATTGAAACATTATAGACAACCCAGTTTAGATGGTATCCATTGTTTTAAAATCTACATTTATTGTGTAGCTCACACAATTCGTGGACATAAGTGATTGAAGCACAGAACCAAGAGCTGCTATGTGCAGACAAGGACTATAGCTGCATTCCACAAGAGCTGTGATGGCAACCATTCATTTTCAGCTATGGTCCAACCTAGGAGAGCCTCTCCCTTCAAAACATCCTCCCCAGCCCCTAAGGCAGGCAGAATGTTGACCACGAGGAATCCAAGGACAGCTAGCAGTGAGCTCAGATACAGAGAGAGATTTTTAGGACCTTGAAAACCAAAAAGAAGTCACTCCCAGGGTGGTAAGTGCTGGAGGCCAGGAGATAACAGAAAGAAAGCATAGAAGAGAAAGAGCTGCATCCCTTTAACAGGTTAGTGAACAGTATCTTTACATTCTGAATTTCAAGCTATTGTAGACCCAGAGAGTGGTCATTTTTTAATGACCACTTAGCAATTAGTAATGAGGGCCCTGATACAGAGAAGGGAGAAGCCTCATGAATTACAGCACAGGACAAGAATAGTTTAAGACACTGAAGACAATCCTAGACAAGGTCACCTAAAACAAAGATACAAATTTGAACCCAACCAGAAAAGAGATGAAAATATAATTACAAGTGTATCATCGTACATCATATATAAGTATCCTGAAGTGGGGGTAGAATAAACTGAGCAGACACTTGGCTCGGACCCTGGCATTTTCTATCTATTTGATCCTGGAAATGAACGGGAAGCTAAGCATTCAGAATCTCAGTAGCACTTACTTTTATGTTTTGTGAAAATGGCCCACCAAGTGGCTTCTGGGATCTTGGTTCCCCGACCAGGGATTGAACCCCGACGCTCAGCAGGGCAGTGAAAGCTCAGAGTCCTAATCACTGGATGCCAGGGAAATCCTGTGATTATTTTAAAAGCCCCTGCTCTGGCATTAGACAGGTTACAGGTGGACAGCAAGTAGTGCCTATTTTTATTATTTCTCTCACTTGTTGTTCTAGCTGTTCTTCTTTTAAGAAAAATGAATAGGACGCTTTCATGATTCTCATTCTGTAGGGTCACTTCAATTACTTTTAAATAATGCTATGATTTCTCTATATATCCAGAGTTAAAGAAACTCCTTCAGTCAAGGACATGAAGCAAAATGGATTAACAATGCCAACTCCAGAAAGGAGGCCTAAGAAGCCAGTGTCTGGGTTCTTTTTTGGGGGCGGGGGCGGGGGGGGGGGACTCTCAAAAATAATGACAGGAGCTTTCACTATTTTTTTTCAGCTTCTATCTTGATAATTATGAGTTCACAAGTCAAGAGATGGTTGCTTGGAGGGGTAGCAAAAGTACTACTCTTTCACCACAATTTTTAGATCTGAGAACATTGGGCATCGAAATCTTTAAAATGTACCTATTGAGGGTTCAACATAAAGTATGTAACCATGCTATGTACGTAGTACATGCTATTTTGTCTTCTTTCCTTTAAAAGGAAAGGAAAAGTGACATAGGTTAATCAATTTTACTTAATCACATGTTAATTATTAAATGAAACCATGCACTTGTTTTTCTTCAGATGCTACTAAATGAATCTAAACCCAGACACTATAGAAAACAGTATAATATCAATTACAGCAAAACATTTAGGATCAGGATTTGACACTTTCAAGTCTCTCACTGACATACCATCATTTGACACATGAAGTTGCTGAATTATTGTTACTTTCCTTGACCTGGTGCTACTTTAGAAGACATAATTACCAGGAACTTTGATTGTCTCTATCACTAAGTATGAATGATTCACTTTTTAGAAGAAGGAGAGTTGGAGGATCTGGAGCAGAGATGACAGACAGCATTGTTGAACTCCTCTCCCACCTACATTCTATCCTCACCTGCTTCCACCTCACCCTCTTCCAGAAAGGAGTGATGTTGCTGCAATGAGTCACTGGAGTTCAGTGCAGCACAAAGCTAAATTCCAGGGAGAGGTTTTTGTCCTCTTGATTCATTTGGACTAATATGTCCATCAAAAACAAAACAAAAATTAAATAAATAAATAGCATAAGGTCCAAGAATTAAGACTAGACCACAGCTATCATAAAGAAGAGTTGTTTTCCACTGTGTGTGTGTGTGCATGTCTATGTTTCTTATTGATGATTTCACTGCTGTCTCTAAGTACTATTCATTCAGATTAGCACAAGGTGTTCTACTCTGGGTTCAAATTTGTTTACAAACAAAAACACGTGTTCAGATTTAATTTGTGATGTATTTTGATAAGCATTATCAAAATGATCACTAGGTTAAGTGCCAGTGGTATGATCACTTACTGCCCAGTTACTCATATTTTCAGCTATCCAAGGCAGGACCACGCTTTATGTTCCTCAAAATAGAGTTGGCTACATTATTTTTTTTTAATGTACCTATTTACAAAAACAAAGTGTATTTTATTACTATACCAAGAGTGATTTATTAGAGAGAATAATACTTGGTTTCAGAATTTCTCAAATCTAGCAAAAATATCCATAAAACCCTCCTAACAACTGGTTTAAGAGCAAATTTTCGTACACACACAAAAAAAAGGACTAAAATAAGTTATTTCCACACTTTCCACAGGTTTCTTGCTGAACCGTGAACTAAGAAGGTTTTCCCTGAAAATTATTCACTTGAGAAAGTTTAAACAATTGAGTGGAAATGATTGACAGAATGTTTTCTTCAAAATAAGTGACTGCAACCTGTAGCTCAGTGCCACTCACATGGAAAGTCCTTAATAAATGCCTGTTGATGGATGTGTATGTTTCAAGTACACACTCCATTAGCATCACTGATCCACATTCTTTGTACCATGATGCTTTAGTTAAACATGAAGTGCCAGTGTTTATAATTGTGGTTTAGGGTTCATTCAGTCAGCCAGTCAACAAACACTATTAAGTTCCTGATATTCATTTTTTTATTCCTTCATTCAACAAATTGTATTCAATGCCTACAATAGGCCAGATACTGGCCTTATCTTGGGAGGTTCAGCAATGAATCCAATTGACAGTTTCCATTTCCTCCAGGCACTTGCAGACCAGTGAGGAGAGAGGGAAAATAAACAAGGAAGCAAATAAATATGTAAGTAAGACTGGTGCTAAGTGCTTAAAACAGAGTAATGGGATAGAGTTTGACTTAAAGGAGAGGGAAGACCTATTTTAGAAACTAAAGACAAGAAAAGTCTCCCTGAAAGATTGGCTACTGAAATAAATCTAGTTAGCCAATGAAGTACCCGAAGAAAGAAATATCCGGGCAAACAGAGAGTTAGGGTAAAAGCACAGGAATGGGAATGAGTGTAGAAATTTTGAGGAACAAAGACTAATGTGACTGAAACAAGAATGATAAGTATTTTGATTTTATCTTAAATGTAATGAGAAGACATTTGGGCAGTTTTTAAAAACAGATTTATTGAAGAATAATTAATGCAAACAATTTGTGCAAAAAATTTGCCCATTTTAAGGATGCAGGTTTTTTTTTTTGGATGTTGGGGGTAGGAGTTTATTAATTTATTTATTTATTTTTGCTGTGTTGGGTCTTCGTTTCTGTGTAAGGGCTTTCTCTAGTTGTGCCAAGCGGGGGCCACTCTTCATCGCGGTGCGCGGGCCTCTCACTATCACGGCCTCTCTTGTCGCAGAGCACAGGCTCCAGACGCGCAGGCTCAGTAGTTGTGGCTCACGGGCCTAGTTGCTCCACTGCATGTGGGATCTTCCCAGACCAGGGCTCGAACCCGTGTCCCCTGCATTAGCAGGCAGATTCTCAACCACTGCGCCACCAGGGAAGCCCAAGGATGTAGTTTAATGAGTTTGTCGAATGTGTATAAATCATGTAACCATCACCCCACTAATGTAATTCAGACATAGAATATTTCTATCACTCCACAAATTACCTTGCAGTCAGTCCCATTCCCCACCACAAGCCACTGGGAATCACCATAAATTTGTCATATAAATGAAATCATATAGTATACAGTGTGCAGTCTTTTATTTCTGACCTCTTATACTTAGCACAATGCTTTTGAGATTCATTCATGATGTCGCATGGTGATTTGAAATCCTATTCGGTATCTAAGAAGCAATGTTGACTTGGCAATTAGATATACAAGTCTGGACTCAGGGAAAAGATCAGATCTATTGTCTCAACATGTAGATGATATTTAAAAGCATGGGATTAGATGATACCACCAAATGGGAGAATGAGGGAGTGACACCTGGGGCCCTGCAATGCTGAAAAGAGGCAAAGAAGCCACTAGATTGCAAAGAGATATCTAATGAAATAGGAAGAAAATATGTGATATCACAGAAGCCAAGAGGAGAAGGCATTTCAAGAAGAGAATGGTCAGCTGTGTCAAATATCAAGTAGGATGAGGTCTTAGTACTGATTTGTCAAGCTGGAAATTGTTGATTACCTTGATAAGAGCTATTTTAATGGCTCTGTGCCAGACATTGAAAAATGCTTGGTATGACACAGTGAACAAAGCAGAAGTGATATTCTCTCTTAGAATTTACTGGCTAATATGTGTGTCTTCAGTTTGGTTCTTTATTAACTGTATGTTTTGACTGGGAATTTAACATGTAACTAGCTATTCAACAGATGAGTTTAGAACTTTGGAGAAAATTTGAGTTCTTTGAGTCTTACTCTTCGTCCTCTCAACAAAATTTTGATACAACTATACTAGAGAAGAATAAAACATTATAATTTTAATGCTAACCATGAGGGAAGGATATCATTTCTTTATCTTATATTTAAAGGAAAATATTTACTCTTTTATAAATTAATAATTCAGAATATGTTTGAAGACACAACCAATTAGCTGCAGTAATTTGCATTTTATGTTTTTTCATTAGTTTCCTAAGTCTTTTTCTGCTGTTTCTGTAATGAAAATGCCATCTTTCAAAGGTGAATGACTTTTTTTGCATTTGCTTGGTAATGAGCTTTAATTATCAACAGGCTTATTTCACAGATTTCAAAGTAAACATAGCTGTTGGTGTTGAAAGACTAGCAAACCCATGTATATTAAGTTTGCTTCTTTAACTTGGTGCAAAATTATTTCTCAACTACAAATGTATTGGGTAGCTTTTTTGTTTCTATAATTTTTTTGTTGTTGTTATTTATTTTACTGTTTTTGCTGAGTTTTTTATATAAACTGGATTCAGACCAATATTCACCAAACATCAAATACAAACTCCACAAAGTACCGTATACTTGACTTGTTTAATCCAAACCTCAGTGGTATATTCCCCCCACAGCATTATAGGAAGACAAATGAGAAGTGAACATAAGACACCACACAAGTAAAAACACTGCATCATAAATTATTTTTTCCTCCAAATGCATACAAATTTTGATTCTCAGGCCTAACCCACCAAGGATAAAAAGGACTGAGACAGATGTGTCTAGTATATTTTAAGTCTAACTGACTAGCTTTAAAAACATAAATCCAATATTATCATTAATAAATGTTAGGTACACTGGAAACTCCATTAACCATCCGTGACTTAATTGTTTAATTGTTCAGTAGGTGAACTTTCACCCTGAGAGGTATCTTTAAGCAACTGAAAAGTCTGGTTATTTAAAACTGGTGAAGTCTAGTTGTACATCTTTATAGATTTATTGTGACCAAAATAAGCCTTACAGTTCACTATAGCAGCATAAAGGAAAAGAAAAAAGAGAGAAATGATGGAAAAACAACGTACAAACCAAAATAAAACTTGAAACACATTTACACAAGAGAAGATATGTTTGCTTTTCACAGGCCTAAGGAAAATAGTGATGAGTGAAGTTTGGTTTCTTAGACTCTTCCTCTTCTTATCATACTCCCTACTCCAGGTAAAAAGACCAGATCCTTATTTCCACGAACTTCCACCACAGACCATACCAGTCAGGATAGATCATGCAATGCTGCAATTAAAAGCAACACCAAAATCTCAGTGGCTTAACCAACACGAAAGTCTCCTGCACAATCCAGGGCTGCAAGTCCTCAGTGGCACCTCCCTCCGTCTGTTGCATCTCTCTCTACGTGTTCCACACTCTCTACAGCAGAGGAAGAGAGCACTGGAGAGTCAGAGACTTGAACTAGCAATCAAATGCCTCAGCAGAGAAGCCACAGCCATCTTCCAACCCAAAGGCCAGAACTAATCATATAAGCCTGCCTCACTGCAAGGGATGCAGCAAAGTGTAATTCTCCCAATGTGCGCATTAAAAGAGGACTGTCAAAAATGAACACTAGAAGTTTCTATATACTGGCTCTACTGAAACAATATCCAAGCTCTCAATCTTTCCTACTCTGCAAACTTTGCTCAGAATTTGATTGGCAAAGTTGTCAGAAACCTTACTATCCTGACACTTCTGTCCCTCATGATACACATGAGCAATGCAATGGAGGGGAAAGGCCTTGTCCTGGGTCCCTCAACACACCAGATAGGACTTCTCTGACCATTCCTGTGATTTTTTCCACCAGGTCATGACTCTTCTACTCTGGATTGAACTCCTCTCCTCCACTTCAGACTCGTTTATCAAATGCCTACTAGCATCTCCACTTGTGTGTCCAAAAGAGATCTGAAACCAACATGCCCCACAGGGAACTCCTGATCTTTATGCAAAAATCTGCTCCACCCAATCTCAGTGAATGGCAACTCCATTTTCCCAACTGCTCAGGCCAAAATCTTGGAGTCCTCCTTGATTCTTCTCTGTCATACCCCCATCTAATCCATCAGGAAATTCTTTCCCCTCTAACTTCAAAATACATCCATGACTGACATAAACTGGCTGAGTCATCCATTTGGTTGGTCAGTGCCTCTTCCACAGGGAGAACTCCCTGGTATATGTTAACAGGTGATACAAGTATCTTTACCCTCTGTGCCTACTCTGATAGGTCCATCTGCTCTCCTCTTGTCCAGATATATCTGTCCCCAATATGCTCATCTTGCTCCTTCCAGAACATGATCAATCAGCTAAGCCATTTTGCCAGTGCCCAGCGTCCACATTTATCCTTACCTCAGGCAATTTCTCTCTCCAAATAAAGTGGACTACCAAGACAATATCCAAAGTTGTGTCCACTGGGAGAATTTCCCTTCTCCATTGTCTTTCAGGGCCACCTCAGAATGGGGTTGTAGTGTACCAACAGTCGACGTGGATATTCACAGCAGTCAAAATTAATATTCACAATCATGCCAGGCCAACCCATTCATGAACCAAGCTTCGATTTTTTTCCCTCCTCTGTCAGCTATTTATAACGAACCCCAGCCCACACCATAAGACCTAGGTGTGAGCAAAATTCAAGGTACTGGTACAACTGTGATGGGTGATATGGGACTTGGGGCTTCCGTTCTTGTAGTTTACCTGTACCCTCTACACCTGCTCAAGCCCACTTCCAGATTTACTACTTCAAGCCCTACTAAGTTAGATTATTGATGGACCCAATTTGGTGGATCAGACAGTAATTAGTTCATGATGGGCAGTTATGGCCATCCCATTCAGTCTGCTGGGGTAGTAGCATGACAGGATCTGATTTTCAAATAATATATAGTTCTCTGCTGCAGATGGCACTACTTACTCCAGGAAGTTAGGACTTTACTCTCAGACTCTCCTATTGTGGCTTGGCACAGGTGCCATTGCAACATTCTTTCCTCCGACTGATATCTCCAGTACTGTAGGACTGGCCAAGTCATCTGGTCCAAGCCACAGGGTTGCTTGCATCACAGTCTAGGTATGCTACAGAGTGTTTTCTGGGCCTCGCTCAAAGTTAGCAGTATTTTACAACGTCATTCAGCAAATGATTGGAGCAATATTTCCAAGTGCAAAGTATGCTGCCCACCAAAAGTTGAGGAGGTTTACCAAGTTTTATTACTTCTCCTTTAGGCCTGTGGTGGGCCCCTGAATCTATAGGGTTTATCTCCTACCCTCTGGACCCCACTTCTCTTTCAGAGTACTTTCAGAGTACTCGCCACTTGTAGCTCCTCATGTGCAATTTATCAATATAAAATTATATTGATACAAAATATTGATGTTGACATATAAAAACATATTGATATCATCAATATAAAAGAACAATGTGATGTTCCACAGAATATCTAAATGTTCCAGGTCCCTTTAAACCATATTATGATAGAGAAAAGAAGAATTCACATAGCCCCAGGGCAATATCCTGATGGTATAATGTCATTGTACAAGGGAACTGCTTCTGATATTTCTTCCTGATGAATACGGAAAACACATTTGGCAGATCAATAACCACATACCACGTACCCACGGTTTTGTTAATTTGCTATAACAAAGATGCCACATCTAACACAACAATTGCAGTTGGGCTTCCTACTTGGTTAAGTTTGTAATGGACCTCTCTCACCGACCATGATCCATTTGGTTTTAGTAGGGTTTAATTATTGATTAAAATGGGGAAATAAGGGGACCACAATGCCTGCAACTGCTGTCAAATACTAGGTCCATTCCAATGAAATTTTTTGAACCTGGGGAATCACATAGTAGTCATGGACTTGGTGGGTCCATGAACCCAGTGGACCCAGGGAAGAATAATCTGGGCTAGAATTCCAGGTATTACTTCACGCCCATATTCCTTTATCCTAAAAATGGAAATATAATGCAGAGAGAAAATGTCTTTGCAGCTTCTTCAGCTACATTTATAGCTTTGCCAGGTAGCTTAAAAGAAGGAAAGTGTAGTGGTTTCTGAAGCCACTGAATCAGCCATCATTTAAAAGTCAGTCATGAGATCAGCCAAGATGGCGGAGGAGAGAGGACCCTGAGTTCGTCTCCTCTCACGAGCACAACAAAACCTCAGCTATCTGCAGAACAACCATCTATGAAAAAGACCGGAACCTACCAGAAAAGATTTTCTGCAAGTGAAAACATAAAGACAGGTAAGAGGGGCGGACTCACGGTATAATCAAGTCCCATACCGCCACCGGGGTGGGTGACCGACTAACTGGAGAATATAGTGCCGAGGTTCTCCCACAGGAGTGAGAGCTCTGAGCCACACATTGCGCGCCCCAGCCTGAGGGTCCTGCACCGGGAAAACGAGCCCCCAGAGCATTTGGCTTCCAAGGCCAGTGGGGCTTAATTTCGGGAGTCCCAACAGACTGAGGGAAACAGAAACTTCACTCTTAAAGGCACACACCAAATGTCACGCGCACCGAGACCCAAGGCAAAAGTAGTAGTTTGATAGGAGCCGAGGCCAGACCTACCTGCTGGTCTTCGAGAGTCTCCTAAAGAGGCGGAGGGCAGCTTCGGCTCATGCTGCGGCAGAAATATTTAGGCGCCCGTTCTACCGCGACAAGCCGGCGCCAGCTGGCGCCACTGTGGAGGCTCCTCCCTCTCGCTCGTTTGCGCCAGACCGGGCCCCGCCCAGCAGCCTGCAGCCGCCAGAGCTGGGACGCCTGCCTCAGGCCAGACCTGGCCCCGCCCACCAGCCTGCAGCCGCCAGAGCTGGGACATCCTCCTCACGCCAAACGAGTAAGCGGACACAGACACAGCCCCACTCAGCAGCTTCCGGAGCCCCCAGTCACCTCTAGGCAAACCGCCACACACGGCCCTGCCCACCGGTGGGCCAAACAACAGCTCCACCCACCAGTAGGCAGAAAACCACAATCCCACAGCCGGCCAGACCCTGCCCTGGGACAAGCTGGACCCCAGCCCTGCCCACTAGCAGGCCAACACAAGCTTTGGAACAACCCAGACCACATACCCAGCTGCGTCGGGAACTCACACACACCCCAACAATCTGACACCAGCTCTGGGACCCCTGGGCACTGCATCTGGACTCAGGACCTGGCCCTGCCTGCCCTTAGTCTGGCACTAACCCCAGGACCTGGCTTCACCCACCAGTGAGAGGGCAATAGCTCCAGAGTCTTCTAGACCCTGACTCCACCCACCAGTGAGCCTGCACTAGCCCCGGGGCCCCCTAGGGTTCTGCAGCCAGCCAACTAGTGACCAGGCCCCACCAACTAGCAAGGGCAGCAGCATCTGCACAAGGCAGGGCCTGGCAACCCACCAGACTAGGGGCCAACCAAGCATAACAGATCACACACATAGTCAACCCGCCACAGCAGAAGGACCCACACAGCCTTCTTAGAGGAAATCCCTAGAACATATAGCTTGGGTGATGAGAGGGAAGTACACTGCTGGGACACATAGGACATCTCCTACAGAAGGCCACTTCTCCAAGGTCAAGAAACATAAATAACCTACCACATACATAAAAATACAAATAGCAACTTAGACAAAATGAGGCAGCAGAGGAACATGTTCCAGATGAAGGAACGAGATAAAACCCCAGAAGAACTAAGTGTAGTGGAGATAGGCACTCTACCTGAGAAAGAGTTAACAATAATGATCGTAAAGATGATGAAAGAACTCAGGAGGAGAATGGATGCAAAGAGCGAGAAGTTAGAAGCCTTTAGCAAAGAGTTAGAAAGTATAAAGAACAACCAAATAGAGAGGAAAAATATAATAGCTGAAATGAAAAATACATAGAAGGAATCAGTAGTAGACTAAATGACTCAGAAGAACAAATCAGGGAGCCGGAAAACAGAGTGGTAGAAATCACAACTGCTAAACAGAAAAAAAGAAAAAAGAATTAAGAAATGAGGACAGTTTAAGAAACCTCTGGGACAACATCAAGGGCACTAATATTCACATTATAGGGGTCCCAGAAGCAGAAGCATGAGAGAAGGGGGGCCAAGAACGTATTTGAAAACATAATAGCTGAAAACTTCCCTAACCTGGAAAAGGAAACAGTCATCCAAGTGCAGGAAGCACAGAGAGTCCCGTACAGGATGAACCCAAAGAGGAACACACCAAAGACACATTGTAATTAAAATTACAAAAATTAAAGATAAAGAGAGAATATTAAAAGCAGCAAGGGAAAAGCAACAAATACAAGGGAACTCCCATAAGGCTATCAGCTGATTTTTCAGCAGAAACTCTGCAGGCCAGAAGGGAGTGGCATGATATTTAAAGTGATGAAAGGGAAAACCTTATAACCAAGAATATTCCACCCAGCAAGGCTCTCATTCAGATTCAACGGAGAAATCAAAAGCTTTACAGACAAACAAAAGATAGATGAGTTCAGCACTACCAAACCAGCTTCACAAGAAGTGTTAAAGGAGCTTCCCTAGGAGAAAAAGAAAAGGCCACAACTAGGACAAGAAAAGTACAAAATGAAAAATTCACCAATAAAGGCAAACATATAGTAAAGGTAGGAAATCATCCACATACAAAGCTAGTAAGGAGATTAAAAGACAAAAGTAGTAAAATCATCTATATCCACAATAAGCAGTTAAGGGATACACAAAACAATTAGATGTAAAATATGATATCGAAAACAGTAATCACGAGGGGAGGAGACTACAACTGCAGGGTTTTTTAATGCATTTGAAATTAAGAGATCAGCAACTTAAAACAATCATGTATATATATAGACTGCTATATAAAAACCCCATGCTAACCACAAACCAAAAATCTGTAATAGATATACACATAAAAAAGAAAAAGAAATCCACTCAACCCTAAAGGTAGTTATCAAAAATATAAGAGAAGAGGTCAAAAGAAGGAAGGGAAAAGAAAACCTACAAAAACAAACCCAAAACAATTAACAAAATGGCAATAAGAACCTACATATTGATAATAACCTTAAATGTAAATGTACTAAATGCTCCAACAAAAAGACATAGAGTGGCTAAATGAATACAAAACAAGACTGGTATATATGCTGCCTACAAGAGGTTCAGTTCAGATCTAGAGACACACACATACTGAAAGTAAGGGAATGGAAAAAAGTATTCCATGCAAATGGAAATCAAAGAAAGCCAGACATTTGATTTTAATTTGCAGCAGTTGATTATTGGTGAGTGAGAACATTTCTACTGTGTTCGGTTACTGGCTGTGAATTACCTTCTGGTGTCCTCTGCTTGTTTAGAATTAAATTGATGGGTTGACAATAATAAAGATTGATGACCAATTTTTGTTACAAAAAAAAAAAAAGAAAGCCAGAATAGCTAGACTCAGACAAAATAGACTTTAAAATAAAGACTGTTACAAGAGATAAAAATGGAATCATAATGGGATTTGGAGCTCCCAATTATCAGAATCAGTTTGGACTCTGGATTTAACAACGCTTCAGAGTTCTAGGTATTTCTCTCTGCCCAGTACATGGTTACCAGAGTAAATGACCATAAATCCCGTTGAGGAAAGATTAAAGGAATCACTAGATTATACAACTTCTGTGTTTATGCAGGGTCCTTCATCATAGGAACTTTATTTCTGCTGATGAATCTGAGATTTGGTTTAGGTCTGGAAACAGAACAAGGAATTGTGACTTTTTCACTGAAGTGGCTGACCCCAGTCTTCTGCTCATTCTTGATCTCTTCTGACTATATATGCAGCAGCATTCTTTTCACCTGCCCATCTATCTCGTTCTATAAATACCAAGTTATATTAGCCATCTCAATAGATCTCTCTGTCTCAGGACACCTGGCTGCCATTTCACATTTTCTGTCATAGTACTTAAGCCCACCTTATGTCTTGCCTTTAAGTGCTGCCACGTAGCCACTTCTATTCTGAGATCTTTGTCATTCCCACTGCTGCTCAACAGAGCCAGTTTCATGGACATTCAACCAGCACAGCCCCACAGGCCCTGCACTCAGAAGTGTCCCCATATTTGGAGTTCAGTGCTCTGTTGTCACCATCTTGAATTTGCTTTTGTAAGTGAAATTTGATGGGACGATGAAGCATACACTAGGGACTTGGAACCTTGGATCATATGTGGTTCCAGCTCCCATCACTTCACTCACCCTAGGACAAGTTCTTGACCAAGCACTCTTCCTGCTTAGTGACCACTGCCCCCTTCCATGCCCAGCAGGGGCCTGAATACAGATGTGGGTGACTGGGGTCAGGCATATGCACTGCACACCTGGAACGGTCTACTATCACCCTGCAAGTACATATCTCATGCCCAAGGAATCACACTTTAGATAGCAAATAAAAACAACAAAAAAATGACAGGTCCGGAAAGACCAAAGAGGAAAGGAAGAAGCTTTTTTCCTGATTTTTCCAGATTCATTGAGACATATTTGACATATAACATTGTTAAGTTTAAGGTGCACATGTGATGATTTGATACATTTACATTTTGAAAAATGATTACCACAATAAGTTTAGTTAATACATTTATCACCTCATATAATTACTATTCTTTGCTGTGGTGGTAGTCATGAGAACATTTAAGATTTACTTTCTTAGCAACTTTCAAGCATATAATACAGTATGAAGTAGAGTCACCATGCTGTACATTAGATCTCCAAAACTTATTCATCTTCTAACTGAAGTTTATACCCTTTGACCAACATCTCCTAACCTCCCCCAACACCTCCCTCCGCAACCCCTGGCAATCATCAATTTACTCTCTGATTCTATGAGTTCCGCTTTTTAAAGATTCCACATATAAGTGATATCATACAGTATTTGTCTTTCTCTGTTGGACTTATTTCACTTAGCATAATGCCCCCAAGTTGTTTCATCCATGTTGTTGCAAATGGCAAGATTTCCTTTTTTTATGGTTGAATTATATATATATATATATATATATATATAATGTATACATCCATTATATATCCTTCTTTATCCATTCATCTGTCGAGAGACGTTGAAGTTGATTCCATGTCTTGGCTATTGTGAATAATGCTGCAATGAACAGATATCTCTTCAAGATAGTGATTTCATTTCCTCTGGCTATATACTCAGAAGTAGGATTCCTGAATCATATAGTAGTTCTATTTTCCATTTTTTCAGGACCCTCCATACTGTTTTTCACTGTGACTGCACAAATTTACATTCCCACCAACAGTACACAGGGTTCCCTTTCTCCACATCCTCCCAACACTTCCTTTTTGGCAATAGATATTCTCACAGGTGTGAGATGATATCATATTGTGGTTCTAACGTGCATTTCTCTGATGATTAGAGGTGCTGAACACCTTTTCATGTACCTGGTAGTGCTCTCAAGCATCTACATAGATATCCATCTCAAATATGAGGGTACATCCTTTCCTTACCAAGACCTTACTTTGGTTTAGGGTTAAAAGTTTTAAAACCCTATAGAATGCAGTCAAATATCCACTTATTGGGACTGCCCTGGTGGCACAGTGGTTAAGAATCCACCTGCCAATGCAGGGGACAAAGGTTTGATCCCTGGTCCGGGAAGATCCCACATGCCGCAGAGCAACTAAGCCCGTGTGGCATAACTACTGAGCCTGCGCTCTAGGGCCGGTGCTCCGCAACAAGAGAAGCCACCACAATGAGAAGCCCACGCACTGGAACGAAGAGTAGCCCCTGCTCGCGACAACTAAAGAAAGCCCGCATGCAGCAACAAAGACCCAACGCAACCAAAAATTTAAAAATTAAAAAATCCACTTATTATCAAACTTTCTGTCAGAGGATTATCCAACAGAAAATTTTATCTGCATAACTATATATACAAAATTAACTTCGTTTTCTACTCAAACTTCACTTCCCCGAAGGTCCAGAGCTGTGTGGATGACACCCCTGCCCTGGCAATAACCCAAACTCAAAACTCAAGCATCTCTTTTGACTCCTTAAGAAGTAACATCTCTCTCACAATTTTATACTTCCATGACTGCCATTCTTAACTTCTCACTTTCAATTTTGCAATTCCTCATTGTCATCCTCAGTTTAATCACCCCATCACTCTAAGCTATGTTCCCTGTTATGGAGTTTAACTGCCTAACTGCTCTCCCTGCCTCTTGACAACCTTTGTATTCATCTTGTATATGGCTATCAGATTAGCTTTCTTGCGGCCCACCTATGTCATATGACAAGGCTTTTCAAAAACTGTCAATCATAAAAACTAAAGTACAACCCCTTTAGATAGCTCCTCAATGCTCTCCGTGGCCTGACTCTAAACTAACATTACATAGCCTACCTTTTTATTGTTTATGATTACCTCTCTTTATGTGCCATCCTCCCCATACCCTCCTTGTCCTTTCCTGCTGCTGCCTCTCTACTTGTTCTTCTAGCTCTGGTGGGAAACCACTCCTATCCATTCTTCCTGGCACAGGCTGGTGAATAGAGCTGTGGTTAAATGACCAGCCTCTAAAGCCAAACTGCAGGTCACTTGCTAGCAGGTTATTTAATCTCTATACCTTAGTTTCTTTTCCTGGAAAATATGTGGGGTGGGGGGGTGGGTTGCATCTACCTCATAGAGTTGTTGTGAGCATTAAATAAGTTAATACACGCTTAAGGCCTGGTACCCGGTTAGCAATTAAAAGAGGTTAGCTTTTTTTTTTTAATAAATTTATTTATTTTATTTATTTATTTTTGGCTGTGTTGGGTCTTCGTTGCTGCGCGTGGGCTTTCTCTAGTTGCGATGAGAGGGGGCTACTATTCGTTGCAGTGCGCAGGCTTCTCATTGCAGTGGCTTCTCTTGTTGCAGAGCACGGGCTCTAGGCACGTGGGCTTCAGTAGCTGTGGCACGCAAGCTCAGTAGTTGTGACTCACAGGCTCTAGAGCACAGGCTCAGTAGTTGTGGTGCACGGACTTAGTTGCTCCGCGGCATGTGAGATCTTCCCGGACCAGGGCTCAAACCTGTGTCCCCTGCATTGGCAGGCATATTCTCAACCACTGCGCCACCAGGGAAGCCCAAGAGGTTAGCTCTTAATGGTTATTATCACCTCCTTCGTGTAGACTCCCCTGATTCCTCCAGTGAAAATAACCTATTCCTCCTCTCAAATATTATGATGACTTCTCTGTCCTTCTCTAATGGTTTTTATCATTTCTTACCATGGGATATTTATTTGTATAGACATCTTATTTTCTCTGTAGAATATAAGCTTCAGTTTATCATTGTATATCCCAACTCAATAAATTTCACATATTTAACATTAAATTTAATTAATGAATTGTTGGTTGTCAGATTGAATATAATTGTGGTGAGAGCAGTAGAATTTTTTTTTCACTCTCTCTTAGAGGTTATCATCACTGTCACAACCTGGAGAAAATATCAATAAAATAAAGGAGTGTCTGCATACCCCAGCCCTGCCTACAGCCTCTTTTGCATTGATTATTATTTCTCCCCAGAAATGAGCTGTTTGTACAAAATGGCAGTGACAATGAACCATTGAAATATGGCTGACAAATTCTCTCTCTGGTTCCCCTTCCCCATAAACCACAGCAAAATAAGCCAAACCTTGACCAAGATCCAAAGAGGACAGGCTTTGTGGTTGCCTTCTCCTTCATGTAAATTCCTATCATGGATTATAATCTTAATAATGGTATTTTTATTCTGCCTCATATTGTAGACATTTGCATGCAGTTTTTCTCATGTTTATCCCTTTGCCGTTAAAATGGAAGCTCCTAAGGTTAGAGGCCATGGCTCATGTAGTTTTGTATCCCCTACAGTGCCTTGCACTGTGCTGTAAGTAGTATGGTCAATACTATATATTTGGAATACAGAAAAAGGAATCTTGATCTGTGCAGAGGCTGTGCTATCTTGATTTGTGCAGAGGCTGAACAATGTTGAAATTGACTGAGCGTGTAGGAAGGATAGCATTGCCTGGCAAGAAAGCCAGATAATATAAAAACAATGCTGGTTTCTACATGAAATAATCCAGCACTCAATAGGCAAAGTTCTTAGTCACCATAGCCTAGTGAAAGAGAGTGGACTTTAGAGGTGAACTGAATTAGTTGTGAGTGTGTGTGTACCACTCAGTAGATGTTTAACCTTGAGAACAGTATTTAAATTTTCTTGAGTTTCAGAATCTCCGATTGTAAATGGAAGGAATATCTACCTTGTGGGCTTGAGTCGAGAATTAAATGAAGTAACATATGTAAGGCTTACTGAACAGGGCTCAGTATGTAGAGCATATACAGTAAGTGCTTGATAACGGTAGTTCTGTTGAGTATGACTTGATATGTGCTAGAAGGTAAAAAAGTAAAGAAGGCAAGTTTAGCTATCCTTTCAGGAATAGCCAAAAGAGATGACATCAGCAAGTAACTGAAAAAAAGAAGACAAGATAAATCAGTACAAGACGTAATAAGCATGTGCCTTTGTGAATACGGAGGAAAGCCCAGACTTGTGTGTTAGATGTGATGCAACGCTTTTCAGCCTCTTCTAGGTTGTACAAAATATTTAAGATATAAAATGGAAATCAATTTTATCAAATCAATTCACAGAGTAAATGGGCCAGCAAATACCCATTTTACTCTTGCAGAGATGATTTTTTAGAATGTTCATAGCTTATACAGAGTCCCTGGTGGAAGCAAGAGCCACCAAGGTAAAGTCTTTATCTATAACCACAGAGGGAGAGATTGGAGGAGGAGTGAGTGCCCATTCCAATTAGTAATGTCAAGGTAGTTATAAAAAAAAAATATTCCCAAGTTCCTCTAGCACAGTGGGAGAGCAAATAGGGCACAGAGAAGACTCACTCTTCTACATGTTCCCTTAGCTTACCTCCTTCCTGCCCTACACTCCTATCTATTGATTCTTGGACCTCTCCGGTCATGGAAACTGGGGATTACATCCCAAAAAAACCTGTTATAGTCAGGAAATCACCAACACACCATTTTCCCAGTTTGAGTGGTCTAACCACCCAGATTCCCGCTGACACACCTCACTTACCTTGCCCAACTTTGTTCCATGCCTACTCTCCCTCCCTATCAAGCCATGACTGCTGCAGCAGAGAGAGCCAGACCACAGAAACCACATCCGTGAAGACAGCACTGTTTCCATTCACTGCTTTTCCAATGACTTGTTGGTGCTACTGCCCAAGTCCAAAAATCATAGACCTAGAGAACTTTTTTTTAAAAATGAAAGCCTATTAATAAATGTAAAAAAATAATATTAGAAACACCATTTTGATGATGCCAAATGAAACTATATTTACCTTGTACTCTTCTCTTTATTGCTTTAGACAGTAAGCAAATATTTATTCTAGAATGATGACTTAAATACAAGGGGGTCTTTGATTTTATTAAACATGTCCTTAGTACATTTACTTTTAATATCCAGTGAATCCCTAATCAGTGTATAAGATATGTTTATTCCAAAATTCAAATATTTGTTGGTTAAATTTCATTAGGTAGGCAACATAGTCTCTGCTTCATGCAATAATTGCAAAATGTAATAAGAGAACTATCCAGGTATAGCTCAGAACAGAGTTTAAATTTTGTTTGATTTTATTCTGTTTTTAGCTAATATTCATTGGGCGCTCACTCTGCGCTATGCACTTCACATGCCTTATCCCACTTAATGTTGGAAACATCTCTCAGAGGCTGGTAATAAAATTGCCTCCGTTTGACTGATGAGGAAACTGAGGCACAGAGAACTTAGGTAGCTTGCCCAAGGTCATGCACTAGTAAATGAAAGAGTCAGGACCTGAGTAAAGACAGTGTGACTTCAGAGACCCACCCCCCCATCCCTCTACCCCCCCACCCCCGCCTACCCTAATGCTCCCTCTGCTGGACTGAGTCAGAAAAGCTGGGCTATCCGCACGTAACATAATCTCAGTTTAGTCAAGTATTTCTCCTAAATCAGGCATTATTTCTGTATATTAAAATGTTAAACGAGTTGTATAAAATTCAAAAATATTTATGCAATCCAAACTGTTTCATTTATTAATGACTGGCTAATGACTTGTAATTAAAGCACAATCTGTTAAGTCAAACAAACAAACAAAAAGTTAGCTTATTGGTTTGGAATGTAAATAGAGAAATCATTAACTGACTACTGTCTTTCCCTGCGGCTGTATTTGATCTTTTGTTAGCACTTGGAGTGTATAGCAGAAATAGAGTACATTGGCTTTCCTGGTAGGAAAATGTATACTACCTTTCAACTTTGACCTTTATTAAACCCTCCAAATCTCTGATATTCCTGTCAGGGTGAGAAAATGGGCTCACTCCTTCTTAGGAGCAGAAATCTGGCTGTTTTCCTTGACCACAAAAAAATACCAGAAGATCTTAGCTATCTTTTTTGGCAGATGCCTGCTACTGATTACTAGTAAGATGAGGCAAGAGGCTATGAGTGACATTGCCCAAATATATCAGGACTAATGGAAGAACACTCAGAATGCACGTCGTGTCTAATGGTGGGTTAGTAATAACATTTTTGCACACAAACAACAGACACATTTGTTATATGACTTTTCATTCATTGATGACTTATTATAGGAAGCCACTAGATACATGTGAAAATAAATATTTGCTCTCAGCTACAGTCATTTCTTCTCGCTTTTGATTGCATTCTCTTCTAACATCTGTTTCTCAAACAAGGGTAGGTTTTAGAATTATAATACAAGAAATCCATTCCTCGCAGAAAAACAAAAATAAACCCAAGGGTTCTGATTAGCATTATTAGAGTATCCGGAAATAGGACTGCGTTACTGGAAAATCACTTCGAATCACTGCTCTTTGAAGCAGAATTATTAGTATTTGAAAGAAGAGAAGTATGTTGTCCTAAATATGGACTCCAGAAATTTGCAGACAATTTTAAGACCCAAACTCTGCAGTCTTCACAGTGATGCTGGGCTGTGAGTTCAAATATAGTGTTCCTTTTTTGGAAATGACCATTGTCATTGGATGTTAAACTCCAGCTAAATGTAAGGCTCATAAGATTGATCTCCATTCAATAATTTCCTTATCCATCTCATCATTATCATCATTATTATAGTCAGTGGCAAAGACATCTGCTGCTTTTAGGAATGTACTCTGAAGTTAACACATCCTAGCAAGGAAGCTTCTCAAACTTCAGAAATGCCTCTATAGAAGCAATAATGGGATTTAAAAATTAAACACAAATTGCAATCCTTATCTTGCCTAGAAACAGCACTTACACACTATGTGTTATTAACATTTATTCTGCATGGCAATATCACCAGGCTTGCTTGCTTGGATAGACAAACTGCCCCCCTCTGAGCTTGCTAAGGTGCACCAGCTTGGCCAGTCTTGGCATCGGCAAAATAGGGAGTTGACTACGTGCTTTGTGGGCTCCACTTTCTCTCCTGCCTTGTCCCCAGATCCCCTCTATTAAAGTAAATTGAAAGACTCAGATACAGAAGAGGAATGGCAATAGTAAGCTCCAAGGGGCTGTAATGCAGTCAACCCCTGGACTAAGTTAGCAGGTAGGTCCTAGAGGGGTGTCTCAGTGGAAGGTTGGGACAAGAGGGACCCATCTCAGAGTTGGGAAATGCATTTCAGGAGCCTGAGAGCTAGATGGTGGAAGGAAAATATCTAGGAAGATAACTTGAGTTACAGAGTAGCTATTATGCTATCAGAAAACTTGCAAACATGACGGCCTTGAAATAGAGTTGCCAGACTTACCAAATAAAAATGCAGGATACACAGGCACTCCAGTTAATTTAATTTTCAGGTAAGCAACAAACATTTTTTTAAATTTAAGTCTGTCCCATGCAATATTTGGGACATACATTAAAAAGATTATTAGTTTACCTGAAATTCATATTTAACTAAGCATTCTTTATTTTGTCTGGTGATCCCTCCTCCCTTTACATGACCTGTGTTTCAGCCTGAATTATATCCTTAAGCCCAAGAGCTTTAAGCTACCAGAAAACAGTTCTCAAAGTGTGATCCCTGCCTCAGCAGCCTCAGCTGCACCTGGGAAGCTGTTAAAGTGCAAATTCTCATTCCCCACCGCAGACCTGCTCCAGCCCAGAAATTATACTGAGACCTCTAGGAGATTTTGCCACACACTCAAGGTGGAGCACCATTTCCCAGAGCATCTGAAGGCTGAGGGACTGTAGAGGTTTGGTGAGATAATGAATAAAAGAGGAGAACTTGATCTGGGGAGTCTACGAGAAAGAGTCAGGAACAATCCCAGGTACATCAACTGGGTTGAAAAACCTGAGATTCTTGATCCCTTTGCAATGTGGCCGTGCTCATTAGATTTGATTTCTACCATTTCCTGGTTCCTTTTATTGATGATGAATAAAAAAGGTTATAATGAAAAGAGTTTGTGTGCTTATCTTCAGGAACACTGAAGGTGGGAATACCTGCTATTTTTTAAATTGAAGTATAGTTGATTTGTAATATTATATTAGTTTCAGGTATACAACATAGTGATTCAATATTTTTATAGATTTAAATCATGCTTCAATTAAAGTTATTGCAAAAAAAAAAAGTTATTGTAAAATAATGGCTATATTTCCCTGTGCTGTATAGTGTATCCCCAGTGTCCACCGTTTCTGAAGGGAAAGTCATGTAATAGGGAAAAAAAGGGAGTTTTGGGCCCTGGGACTTCCAAGAAATGGCCTCCAAGGCCTGAGAAATGAGCTATGGGGGATTCCAAGCAGGAAGTTCCTTGTGTTTCCTGACAGGAGTATAGTGCTGAGCCTGAGAGACTCGTTTCCCTCACAGTTGTGCTTTTAGGGACTAAACACAGCACAGACCTGGTGCTTTCCCCATGATTCCCACAACACGCCAGCATGTTACAGTGCGATGGGAGAGGGCCTCTAACCACCATCCAGTCCAAACTACCTGATAACACTGCTCCAGGACCACATGCTGTTTGCCAGGCCTCACTGTCCCCAGCACTCGTCTGCCCAGAGGCCGGCCTGGCTCCAGACCTGTCCCTTCATCCCAACTGGCAGAAGGATCATTCAAATGATCCTCATTTAAGCTCATTTAAGCTGAAGAGGTAAAGCCCTCTCACTTCAGACCTACTCTGTGCTTAACAGTGGTGCCTACGTTTTCTTTCTGTAAAATGTAGATAATTATAATGTTTATCTTTGAGTATGGCTATGAGGATTAAAGAGTTAATGTACTTAAAGTTTAGAACAGTGCCTGACTCACAGGAAGGGCTTGGTAAATGTTGTTATTATTATTAGTAGTAGTAGTAGTACTACTACTACTACTACCACTACCACTACCACTACTACTAGAAATCATATTCCCTGGGCTCAGTGTTTGGGTTGGAAGGAAGAGAAGAGTTATATAACATCAGTACATCAATTATGTATAGCAGGCTGTGCTTTCCCAGAGTTGGTCTATGAACAAAAGCTTCCCTGGCTCCTTAAAAATCAACTCAGGAGCTTATCATATATTCCGATTCTCATTCTCCACCCCGGAGGTCTTATCTGGCAAGCAGGGAATGGATAACAAGCACCCAGGGAGTTTCTGGTGGTTTCTGAGGTTTAGGAAGCACTGCTCTAGGAGACAGCATCCCGCAAGCCACAACTGCCCACAGCTTCAAGAAAGACCTTTCTTGAAGACCTTTCCATTCAATCAATTGCTTCCTTCTACTTCAAGTAACTCCCTGAAAGTTAATTGATGGAAAGTGTTAAATGATTTATTATGAGACTCAGTTCTGTTGGCGTCAGGAGAAGCTACTTTACTTCAGCGATGCATGACTAGTAATAGTAGCTGTTACAGTTAAATGCTTACAATACGCCAGGACTATACTAGGCAGTTCTTATACATGATGTCTAATCTTTCCAGGCAAATACTATTATTCTTGTTTTACAGATGAGGAAACCAGAACACCAAGAAGTTAAGTATTTACGTAAGGTCATACTATTACAAAATGACAGCGTCAAGGTTCAGGTCTGACAGACAATAAAGCTTAGGCCTCTTTCTCTACTCCAGTAGCTCTCAAACATTAGTATGGTAGGGAAATGGAAAAAACAGCAACAACAACAACAAAAAAAAAACTTAAAAAATCAACTTTAAAAATTTCTAAAAATTTGGATTTCTGGGCACAAAAAAACAAAGCTTCTGGTTCAATAGGCATGGGTGGGCTTAGAAACCTGCATTATTAACAGGCAGCCCCTATAATTTGAATGCTGGTGGTCTTAGCCCACATTTGGGGAAGCACTACTCAGTGCAATGTCTCATCTTGATTTTTTTCCTTTTTTTTTTTTAAAGACTATTTTTTAGAGCAGTTTTAGGTTCATAGCACAATTGAGAGGAAGGTACAGAGATTTCCCATATACCCCCTGCACCGCCCCCAGGCGTAGCCTCCTCCATTATCAACATCCCCCACCAGAGGGATACATTTGTTATAAGTGATGAGCCTACCTTGACACATCATTATCCCCCAAAGTCCATAGTTTACTTTAGGATTCGTTCTTGGTGTTCTGTGGATGATACACAAAGGTATAGTGACATGTATCTACCATTACAGTAACATACAGAGTATTTTCACTGCCCCAAAAGTTCTCTGTACTCTAACACTTAGATTTTATTTTTTTTATATATTTTATTTTTTATTTATTTATTTGGCTGCGTCAGGTCTTTAGTTGCAGCACGCGGGATCCTCGTCGCCATGTGCCGGCTTCCCTCTAGCTGGGGCGCACAGGCTCTCGAGCCCACAGGCTTGCCCAGCAGCATGTGGGATCTTAGTTCCGACCAGGGCTCAAACCAGTGTCCCCTGCATTGGAAGGCGGATTCTTAACCACTGGACCACACGGGAAGTCCCTCTAACACCTTGATTTTAAATCTCTTCAGCCCCACTGAATATTAAGAAGTTTAAATAAGTCCCAAATATTTTCTAAAAGGATAGTTTTGTGTTGATTTTTAAATGCTTGAATAAAAGTTGTGTGATTAGCACTTGCTCCAAGGAAATCTTAAACTCTAGTTGTTACCTCCAGCAGATAAATAACCAAGGTTCCTTTTGGATTATGTCTTCAATAGAGACACTGCTCTGAGGAGGATTGTTTTAAAAGGACTGTTGTTGTTGCTTTTTGTTTTCTAACCATGACACCTAGATGAAATATACTTCCTTTTAATTATCTTAAAAGTGGAAATTATATTCAGGTTCATGAATGGAAGATAGACGTTCCCATTTTTCTTTATTCTAAAGTAACTACCAAAATCCTTTAAATATCTGCAGTGTAGACAAATAGAAAAATACTATATTTATGATATAGCATACAATAATATCAATAAAGAAATGTCTGCATGGAACCAAAAAAAAAACAATGACTTTCGTTTAACCTCAAAATTCAAACCTGACCTTGATATGACTCCCTTGTACATGGTGATAGTGGGCATGAGTTCCAGGGCACTGAACTTGAGTTCTCTTCCTAGAAATCACAGGCCACAGGTCTGACCCATAGCCCCAGGGAGGCAGAGGAGGTCCCAGTCACAAATCAGCTGAGTGAGGAAAGAACTTGAGGTGTGACAAACAGTCAAAATTGGAGGAATGTCAAAATATCCCTCTTCTGAGGTTAGCACCAAGAAACAGCCTCCTTCTGCATGTTGTTCCTATATAACTGCAAAAGCATCAAAACGGGCAGGCTGGCCAGACCAATGGAAAGAGGCAAGACCTTAGTCAAATCTCTTCATCTTTCTAAGCCTCAGTTTCCGCCTATGTAAATTTGGGGGAGGAATTTCCTTCCTCATAGAGTTGTTAAATGAGATCATTTTTATGGAGTCCTTAACACACTGCCTGAGACAATGGCATGGAGAAAATGCTTTAAAATTTTGCCATTATTATGCCTCCAACAGTAAATAAATTCGAAAAAAACTGACAAGGGCATAGTAAAAAGGAAGGGGAAATAGTTAAATAGTGTTCTCTGGAAGCCTTTTAACAGTCACTACTTTGCCCACATTATCAAAGTGCCTGGGTTTAAAATCAATAGGTGCACAATATGATCAGATAGAAGTACTAAGGTCATTTATAGAGGAAGCAATCTAGCGAGTGCACCTTTCATTAACGTTTCAGGCAACAAATTTTGCCTAAATATAGATGAGTTCACATCAGGCTCATCCAAGGTGCGAATGTTCTCTACTGCAGGAAAGCTAAGAAAATCTGTTTATGTTCTTTTTGAAACAAACACCCACTAATCGAAAGTAAAAGACTCCCTGTGGCCCTGCTTCCCAGGTACAAAGCACTATTTCTCTGATTAATGATCGAGGTATCTGCAAGAACTGCAATGCCAACATTCGCTGGTTCTAACAGTCAGCTACCTCTGCCCAGATGTTAAGCCCATGCCCTCATCCTGGGGGGCGTTTGGTAATTAGCAGGGCCAGCAGGTGTGTGCAGTTGCCACTGTTCCTGGTAGTTGAGCATATGTGTCAGGTCCCTGTTGGGGGGAAAAAAGAGGGTGAACTATATGCTTCATCCCAGCTCTGATAAGGTCAGCTCCTTAAAGAAAGAAAAAGCAAACTTTCTGCCTTGGTGTCAAGCTCTATCCTTGTTCATCTGCTAAAACCCCAGCTAATTTTGAAGTTGGCTTTGGCGCTTTCTCCCCCCCCCCTTTAGCAATACTTCCTCATGTTGGCGCTCTCCAAATATCTCCCTAGGAATTTGCTGTACTCTGGGCCTTTATGACCCGATTTTCTGCAATTGGAACCTCCCTGTCTTGAATCTTACCACATTTTCTCTGCCTTTACTCCCTGACTCTCAAGGGAATGCTTAGCTAGCCTGATAAAATAACTGCTAAGTTATAATGAGTGCCCAGATTGTGCCTTAAAAGAAGAGAATGATATGGCAGCTCAAAAGAGAGATGGAATATTTCCAGCATTGGGGTGCTAAGCATTGGGGTGCTAATGTTGCCAGATAAAACACAGGACACCCAGTTAAATTTGAATTTCAGTTAATCAAAAAATACTTTTCTTAGTGTAGATATAAACATGACCACTGATGGAGCTGGGTTTTGTAGAGAAGGTAGAGTCTGAATTGCTCTGGAGATTGGAAACAATGAATTGCAGGCAGAATGGGAAATACAGTTACTTATTAAATTTATGAGCTTAAATATCACCTTCCCAGAAAGGTCATTCTGACCCCTTTGTTTAAAATTGCAGCTGCCTGTTCCTGCAGGATTTTTCTCCATAGCACTTATCACCATATGGCATATTGTATGCTTATTTGTTTATTATTTCTCTCCCCTTTCTGGAATACTACAGCAGGAAATGTTGTCTATTTTGTTCACTGCTATATCCTCATACCTACAACAATGGATGGCATGAAATAGGTACTCAATACATATCTGCTGACTGAACTAAAGACAAATGAACAAGTAAATAGATGAAGAAAATAGGAGGAAACGGATTCATTTTCTTCCTCTTGTGACTGACAGCTTAGTTCATATTTGCTAAAATGTGCAAATACTAAAACAGTCCCAGCCCTGAAGTAGTATTCAAACTAAATGAGAAAAGACAGTAACAAAAAAAAATGATGGTAAAGAAATATGAACTTCACCAAGAATCACATATAGTGTATGCAAAACCTACATCACTTCTCCCAAGCCAGCAGCTGTTGCAGTGGTTGAAGGACTCAAGTCAGCAGTGGCGACAGCATGGAAGAGGTCAATCTGGTCAATGGACTTCCAGGCAGAGGGGGAGGCAGAGCCTCTGGTCCCTCTGGGCCTTGAGAGCAGTCAAATTCCTTACTCTTGGACCATGTCTTCTACAGGTCATGTTTCCCCAGGAAGCAAACACACAGCCTAGCATCCTGCTGCTCATCTTCCTCCAAAGCGATGGCCAGCTCTGCAGATGGACTCCAGAGGCAACAAAGGGACCAAGTGAAAGGAGAGCGTGCATTCTGAGTGGAAAGGTATGATGATTCGGAAACCAGAAATCAGGGAAACGTATTTCTGCATACCACCTGTGGTAGTCAGGGTTTATCGGGCAATTTCTCAGAATCAATCAATGTTGCAAATCATGTCCATGTTCCTCGCCACTCCCGCCCCCAGGAGAGGGCTATACAATAGCAACATCGCCTACAACTAAAGTCAGACCTGGTCCCTGTCAATCCGTCTCCCCATATAACGTGCTCGCTGAAAGAAAGATGCATGTGTCTGTAGATGCTAATTGACGGGCAGATTCAAGATAGGAACATCTCAGAAAGGAAGGATCAGATGGCCCTTCCATTTAACAGCTACCACATGCCTAAGACCATTTAGATGTTTTTTACATGAGCATGCACTTGTATCCCTCACTTCCTATTTTCCTACTTTCTAGTGACATCTCAAGGCCTTAATTCTCTGTTATGAAATTGTCAGTCACTGTCTTTTATGGGCTTGTGACACTTAGACTAATATTGCCAGAAAGAGAAAAGAAAAAGGAAAGAAGGGAGAGAGGGAGGGAGGAAAGAGAAAAGTAAAAGAAAGGAAAGGAAGGGAAGGGAGGAGGAAGGGAAAACCTAAGATATTGTCAGTATTTCTACAAGAACAGTAAACAATAAGAAAATAAAGCCAAAACCCTATTACGATATAAGACCCTGCTATATTAGAGGCTACATATCTTTTTTTTATTGAAGTATAGTTGATTTACAATGTTGTGTTAATTTCTGCTATATTATACATACATATACATTCTTTTTTGTATACTTTCCCATTATGGATATTGAATATAGTTCCCTATGCTTTATGGTATGACCTTATTCTTTATCCATTCTGCTAACCCCAAACTCCCCTCCATCACTCCCCCTCCCCAACTCTCCCTTGGCAACCACAAGTCTGTTCTCTATGTCTGTGAGTCTGTTTCTGTTTTGTAGATAAGTTCATTTGTGTCATATTTTAAATTCCACATGTAAGTGCTACCATATGGTATTTGTCTTTCTCTTTCTGACTTACTTCACTTATATGATAATCTTTAGGTCCATCCATGTTGCTGCAAATGGCATTATTTCATTCTTTTTTATGGCTGAGTATTATTCCATTGTATATATGTACCACATCTTCTTTATCCATTCATCTGTCAAGGGACATTTAGGTTGTTTCCATGTCTTGGCTATCGTGAATAGTGCTGCTATGAACATAGGAGTACATTATCTTTTTGAATTACAGTTTTGTCCAATATATGCCCAGGAGTGGGATTGCTGAATCATATGGCAACTCTATTTTTAGTTTTCTGAGGAACCTCCGTACTGTTTTACATTGTGGCTATACCAACTTACATTCCCACTAACAGTGTATTTGGGTTCCCTTTTCTCCACACCCTCTCCAGCATTTGTTCTTTGTAGACTTTTTAATGATGGCCATTCTGACTGGTGTGAGGTGGTACCTCACTGTAGTTTTGATTTGCATTTCTCTAATAATTAGCAATGTTGAGCATCTCTTCATGTGCCTGTTGGCCATCTGTAAGAGCCTACATATCTTTAAATAGTGGAAACTTAACTTTATTGGAATAAACCTGAATTAAAGAAATGTGAAATCTTTTTAAAGATTTGCTCACTGGCATGTTCCCAGGGCCTAGAAGAGGATCTGGCACATAGTAGGCACTCAATAAGTATGTCTTAATTGGATAAATAAATTAATTGGATTAATTTACATAGCTTGATCAAGAAAAGTATCACATGACAGTGTTCCTACTTGAAATGTTTTATGTAAATAGAACTAAAAACGGAACAGGGAACTATCCATTTAATTCAGCTAAAACACTATGACACTGAAGATAAGAAAAAAGTCGGTCTTCATCCAATACTTGGCTCAGAGTGGAGCATGACACTCATAACTTGGGATGGCACCACTGCCTGAATACTCACATCACTGGGAAGAAAATAAAACCAGTATTGAACTAGTCAATAGTGAGTCCCAGTCAACCCCTTACGGTGTGTTCCTTCTGGAGGGACTGCCCATGTGTGCTGCATTCAGTGGCGCATACAGCCCATATGGTCCTTCCCATTGACCAACCATGTTGGCAGCATGACACCATCACAATTTTGGAAGAAGATGGACACATTTCTTATACTGATACTTTAGACTTAACTACTCCAATGAAACCTATGGGATTTTGCATGGTTATTTCACTCCTTACTCTTTCCAGCAATTATTATCTGAATTCTAGAAGGACTTCAAAGTATCCATCAGAATCAGGCAGTCTGTGATGTTCCAATGTTCTCAGAAAAGAATCAAGTTAGTGGGAGATGTAGGCTCGGGTGATGTTGAGGGAGGGAGATGACATTGAGTGAGAATAAGCAGGGTGCTCTGGTCAGGTGTCATCCCTACCTCCTGCCAGAGATTTCAGTCTACAAATTTCAGTGAGCTTGTCCCACGCAATTCACCTTGTTAATATGAAGAATGGCACTTAGAGGAAAAGGACACCAAACACATTTCAGAATGTACCCTGCCTGAGCTGCATTACCTGGTAACAGGAACCCAGCTGACGGGTAGCATGGTGTCTTCAAGGCCACATGTGGGAGCAGGTCTGAGTAGCAGCTGTTAGAGTGGAAGCTGAAAGGTGAGAAATTGAATTAAGAAAAAGAAGAATTCAGAAACCTTGCATTGTGGGATCTGTTGAGACCCTCACTTGCTTTTCCTTTCTCTTTGTCCATGAAAGTAATAATTTTATCTGAAATTCAATTTACGTGTACTCTGCCCTTTCAAGTTACATAAAACATTGTTCATGAAATATTTCCTGAACATCTCCTCTGTGCCAGACATGGGGTGAGGCCCTGAGGACTCAGAAGTGAATAAGACACAAACATTGCCCCTCTGGGGCTTCCCAGTTGAGGATAGGAGTTCACACCCACAGTCTACAGACTAGATGAATATGAATCCAGAGCTATCAATTCTCCTTTCAGAACATCCACCTGACAAATTAGGAATGGATTTTCTGTGATTCATGGAATATCCAACCCAGAAGCTTAGTTTTGGACCACAAGCTTGAAAGACAATTAGATAAAGTTAAACGTGTCAGTTGGAGATATTAACTAAGGGTTGCCAATCAATGAGCTGGAGAAGTATAAAAAATTTCCTGATAGAAATGTAACCTAAGTTTTTCCAGGCCTCTTGAACCTATGGGTGCAGATGGCATCACTGAAGCAGCAGTAATGCACATCTCATTGGCTCTTACCCCCATCTACCTGAAAAGGGATAAATCCTTCTCTGCTTGTATCTGGGAATGCCCAAGTGTCTCTTGGGATCAGGAAGTTATCTGTGAAGTACATATCCTGCCATGTTCTTCTTATCTTCTGCCCTCCATTTGATGCCCACTTCATTAAATGTGTCTCTTCTATCAATGGTACCGCTCCTCTCGTGAGTATATTCATGTCTGTGACCCCTGTGCCCTCCCAAAGATGCCAACCCTTGAGATGCCAGGATGGCCCTAGGAGCAATGGGATGATCCTCTCTCATCCACTTATGTCAGACACCATGTGTGTCTACATAACTCACAGAGCCTACATGGAAAGCAGTCCTTCACTTCCTGCCCCCCTTTCATCATCATGCTCCACGCAGGAGGTTTGGGGGCCGTATTTTCATTCCTCTTCCTCCTATGCACATTAACTCAATAAAATAGATGTAGATTCCTGTGTGCCTCCCACCCTCCAAAAGGACAAGTCCAGATGTGTCTGAACCCAGTAACTGGCACAGCTCAGGCTTAAAATGGAGCCCTTGATGAAGATGAATTCTGGACTTCTGTGGAAGAGTCAGTAAATATAAATTTGGTTCATTTATTCTTCAAGTAATATAGAACACATGTTAAGTGTTGGATACTGGGAATATATTGATAAATTTTTTAAAAGATATACTTAGTCCTGTGCTTATAGAACTAGTAAATTCAACAAATAAATTTATAATTTCTAAGACAAAGTGTTATGAATGAAGTGAATTGTGAGGGAGAGGAGATTTTCATAGGCCTGCTAAAACACAGCCAACATCCTGGAGCCAGTTCGAGAGTTTTTGATAATGCTTTATTGTCTATTGTGTGTTGGCTAGCGCAAAACTGTTGAGTTGGAACAAAACGTCATCCAGGTAACTCTTACAGCTCAACAGGTTCTACAGAAGGTAGCACCCTGTACTTTCGCATTTCAGTGATAAGCCACAGACTATCGTCAGATCATTGAAAAGGATTTGGAACTGCTCTCCTTGACTCAAAAGATTACACCATGCTCTTTGTGTGTGAGCTTTGAGGTGTTAAGCCCTGCCATCTCGGTGCTGTTTGCAAACTTGATAATGCTCATAATTGCATTATCCAGGTTAGTGATTAAAAAAATAAAATACTAATCCAGTGTCATCCACTGACAATGTCAACCCAGGTGGATAAGTAGTAAGTCAGTACTACTATAAAAAACACTTCTTGTTGGTATTAATACCATGAGGAATGAAATGAAACCCATCAAGATCCAACTATGCTGTCTGTATTGCCTTCTCCCTCAGTATTCTCCCCGAAGGAAACTAAAGCCTTCTCACATGATCAGCAATTCACAGAAGGACTGGGATGACCATGAAGTATTTTCAGGTCTTACCCATACTTACCAAGTAAAGTATTTATTCATTTATGATCCCACATCACAGGCATGTAGTTTTACTGGTGCCTTTTTGTGTCAAACTGTGCAAATTGAGTTACCAGGGGCTGTTTTCACATTTAACAACACTGCAGCCTTGGTTCTGCATTATATTGCATTCAATATTTTCCTGAGACTTTATGTAAATCAATTACTATTAAAACTAATAACATATCCCAATGACTCAATTATAATTTCCAAGAATGGTTCCCACTGGGACTATGTTGGCCACAACACATATAACCTTCACATCTAGAAAGCAGCCTGTCTTTACCAATGCATGATATATATGCATTTAGTAGCCTGCCCTATAATGTGTTGGGCAATAATGTGTTGGGCAAATGGACAAATCAATTGTCCACAATTTGCCCAATCAATTGTGTTGGGCAAATGGACAAATCAATTCACATGGTCTTTAGTCACCAATTGATAATGCATTCATTAAAATATGTCACATTAAATCACTATTGCATTAGATGCTCTCACTGATCTGGAAAACCTGAGTGTTTAAGAAATCACAAAGTTCATGCTATTGTTCTAGATACTTTATAACACCCAATAACTTTCTTGTTTGAATAAATGTTCTTTTAAGCAATGCTCAGAGTATGCAACAAGATACTACTGAGCATTTTAGTGCAATTATTATGCAGTAATTTTTTTTTTTTTTTTTTTTTTTGCGGTACGCGGGCCTCTCACTGTTGTGGCCTCTCCTGTTGTGGAGCACAGGCTCCGGACACGCAGGCTCAGTGGCCATGGCTCACGGGGCTAGCCGCTCCGCGGCATGTGGGATCTTCCCGGACCAGGGCACGAACCTGTGTCCCCTGCATCGGCAAGCAGACTCTCAACCACTGTGCCACCAGGGAAGACCCTATGCAGCAATTTTTAAATTGTTAAATATTAATTGACCATTTTTTTACTGATTGATGAAATCCACAACCAAATTAAATTTCTAATAAAGTGTACTGATGGATATGTTTCCATCTGGAAACAACTGTTTAACCAAAGAAATGCATTTAAAGGAACACACAGCTGATATGGAAATTAAACATGTAAACAAAAATATCTATAAGTATCATACATATAATGTGAAATTTACTAATGAAATATGGATTAATTGTGGCAAGAAAAAAAGAAATATAACCAGAAATATAATTAACACTTTATCAGATTATATATCAACACAGTGGTTGCTGTACTCCCTCCTCAAATAGCAGATAGAAGAAAGGCGCAAGAAGATGAGTACACACACACAGACACACACTCACACACACCTGCATGCACAAGAGCTACATGTGGTAAGTTCAGGACAGGAAATTCTACAGTAGCAGAGTTTGAATAAGCATCTTTCATTGCTGTTCAACTCCCTCTTCTAGCCCATGTTCATCCCAAGAAAAAATGTATTCACAGACTAGTAGAGGAACTGGCTCTGAAAATTCCAAACTCTGCCCCTTCACACGAATTCTTGAAACAAGACAGTGATCTTTTGGGAATTCCCTGACAGTCCAGTGGTTAGGACTTAGTGCTTTCACTGCAGTGGCCCATGTTCAATCCCTGGCCTGGTCAGGGAACTAAGATCCCTCAAGCTGGGCAGTGCGACCAAAAAAAAAAAAAAAAGTCATCTGAAAGAATAGAAATGCTGTTTAAAAAAAAAAAGACAGTGATCTTTTTCATGCTAACAATACCTCCTTGTCCACCCAACAAATTCTTACTCATCCTTAACACCCCAGTCCCTCACTACCTCTTCTGTGATACATTCAGTGTCCCTGATCTGCACCCCCTAGCAAAAACAAACGTTTTATACACATTTTACTTAAATTCCTATTGCTCCCTGTAAAATATCCTACCTCCCTCAGTGCTCCTAAGAGACTACTTTGGGATTGTTTATAAATCTGTCTCCCCACTGGTTCAAGAGCCCATTAGGACTATGAATTGTATCCATATATGTCCAACTTCTATCTCCAGTGTCTTACACAATACCTGGCATGAGTAGACAAGTATGTATTCAATAAGTATTTGTTGAATTTGTTAAATAGATAAATTAAAATTGGTGAGAGTCTCATTTCTCACCTCTGCCAGAGAGAATCGAATGGAATTGATCTGATACTTTCACCCTTGACTTCATTGAGTCGTTCTATATTTCTATGTTACAGTTCTCACTTATTTTTGAATACTTCCCTTGCCATTACCATGACCTACTCATGAATATTTTTATGATTGTGTATTCCCTCTCATCTCTATGAATGAATGGAGTGAAATGAAGAGTGAGGGAAAGTATCATTACATGGCAATAGGAATGCAAAATGCAGCCCAAAGGCATTTTTCAAACCTTGGTGTCTGAATATTTACAGGCAGGTCATTTAGGTTCTGTGATCCTCAGTTTCCTGGTTTTTAAATTAGGGATGAGAATACCTCCCTCTGGGTGTGGTTGGGGGAATCAGAGCTATTATATAAAAAGCCCTGACAGAGCACCTGATATACAATAGATGCCCCATGAATCACAACACTATAATAATGCAAAAACACTTTGTAAGGTGTAGAGCATGATACAGATGTTAGTTACAGCGTTACCCCTCATCCTGGTACTTCAGTGTTCTCTAGATTCGTCATAATTGTAATATATAGAAAAGTGTCTAGCAAGAAGCCATCATAAAGCTTGGTCGCACTACCATAGTAACCAAAGGAGGTAAAACAGAAAAGGAGTACAATGCACACCTGATTGCTTTTTGTTATATTCATGTGCTTTGTAGATGATCAAAAGCCTCCTCCCCTTTACCACCTAAGTGATCCTGCGATGATTTCACAAGTCTTTATATCCCTAGCAGTCCCAAGCAATTGCCTCATTCTACTTATACAATGGCTATCACTCCAAAGCAGAGACTTCCCCCATGGCCCCCACAGGTGGTCCCCAGACACATGATCACCCTGGCATCGGCCAGCTCTTTCCACTCCTCAGTCCTCCTCCATCAGCTAGAAATGGAGCTTCACTTAGGACACTTTGGGATGCAAACAACCAAACCTAACTCCAGCTAGTGTGTCAGGAAAGCCATCGGGCCTCCAGATAGAAGTGGAACCAGAAACTGGAAATACTTTAGGAATCCAGAAGAGGTGTTGTCTTTGTTTCTCAGCTCTGCTTCTCTTTTCTTGCCTGATTCGTTCATTCTTCCTTCTCCATGACCTGCTTTCTCGGTCTCTCAATTCAGTTGCCAACCTCCCTTCCCACCCTTATATGTCTCTCTCCCACCAGTGCTCAGTTTTCCCATGTCCCTCCGTTCTGGCCACACAGAGAAATTAACTGGCTTCTCTGAATCAGGCGTGCACCCTGTTCTCATCAGTGACAGTGGGGAAAGGATTGGGAGAGTTTCACATGCTATGAACATGGGAGCCAGGCCAGCCCCTGTGGATGGGCGGGCAGTTCTCACTAGTCATGATGATTATAGAGCGGAGCGGATCAGGTGTACCCAGAGAGTGTGGTTTGCACAGGGTAACATATTTGAGGTTCCAGAGTATAGGCAATTAAGTAACATCAGAATCAATCAATTTAAGTTATGTAGATTTTAGTATCTTTAACTACCATCCCATTTCCCTGACCAGTGCAGCTCAGGCATATATATATATATATATATATATATATATATATATATATATATATATATACATATATATCTTAATTGGAGTTTAATTGCTTTACAATGTTGGGTTAGTTTCTGATAACAAAGTGAATCAGCTATATGTATATATATATCCCCATATCCCCTCCCTCTTGCATCTCCCTCCTACCCTCCCTATCCCATCCCTCTAGGTGGTCACAAAGCACAGAGCTGATCTCCCTGTGCTGTGCAGCTGCTTCCCACTAGATATCGATTTTACATTTGTTAGCATATATATGTCAATGCTACTCTCTCACTTCATCCCAGCTTCACCTTCTCCCCCTGTGTCCTCAAGTCTGTTCTCCACATCTGCATCTTTATTCCTGCCCTGCCACTGGGTTCATCAGTACCGTTTTTTAGATTTCATATATGGACGTTAGCATACTGTATTTGTTTTTCTCTTTCTGACTTACTTCACTCTGTATGACAGACTCTAGGTCCATCCACCTCATTACAAATAACAATTTTATTCCTTCTTATGGCTGAGTAATATTCCATTGTATATATGAGCCAAATCTTCTTTATCCATTCATCTGTCGATGGACACTTAGGTTGCTTCCATGTCCTGGCTATTGTAAATAGTGGCAGCTCAGGTTTTAAACCATCAGTAAGTTGTAAGACAGGCACACTTTGCCTTTATTCTTTTTAGACACCTGTAAGATGGGGATGGTAGCATCTGCCCTGCCTACTCTTGGGATTGTTAGTATAGTGTCTACAAATACGTGTTAAAAAACATTTTGAAAACTATAAAGCATTTTATGAATGTGAATAAGCACTGGGGCTAAAACTCTGACTCTGGGGTTCCTCTGATCTTAATTTAAATCCTGGCTCTACCACTTATTAATGTGAGACTTTGAGCAAGTTATCATAGCCCTCTGAACCTCAGTTTCCTTTTTTTTTCTAGTGAAAGAATTTCTTTATTTTATAGAAGGTTCAATTCAACAGAAAGACAAAATAATCCTAAGATTATATGGACTTAATAATGTAGCCTCAAAATAGATAAAGTAAAAATTTACAGAACTACAAAGGAAAATAGGCAAATCCACTGTCATGATGGGGGAATAAGACAGGCAGACTAAAAAGTATCATCAGGATGAATAAGATTTGCATAATACAATGAACGTGTTTCCTTTAATCATAGATCATTTCCATTCATAGATGTTCTTTGTCACTAAAAACAATGGGGTTCTTTTTACAGCTGATTGACGTAGTATTCCATTTATAAGCCTCAGTTTCTTTGTCTGTAAAATTGGCATTAAAAATACTATTTCCTAGGTTTATTATGAGTTAAGTGTGATGATGTGAATAAAGTGCTTTGCACAGTGCCTGGTATTTTAAAATTCATTATTATAAAACATTATTTATACCTACTGGGTCTGTAGATTGAACTTTTAGCTTCTATGAAAAATGAACATTTTTTTTTTTCTTCTACTAGAAAATAAGTGTGGATTCTCCTCTAACTCCAGAGTAGCCTATTTTCCTATCTCCACAGACAATTTGTCTCTTAGTAGACTCTTTTCTTAATCCACTAGAGACTTGGTCTTTCTGCTTGTATCTATCTTGCCTCCTTTGGGCTCAGGGTCTCTGTCTTTGGCTATCAGGTCCTGCTTTCCAGGCCCTTCATCTCAAAGTCAGTCATGTTGGCTCTTGCCTGTCACTTTATTTATCTCCTCTTTCAATTATTCACTTATTGATTTACTCAACAAGTAGTTTTTGGGTCCCTAATATGAACCAGACACTGCATTAGATGCTGATGATATAAAGTTGGATAAGAAGAGACATCATCTCTGTTTCCACAGTTTGATGGGAAGAGACATGTAATTGGGTAATAATTTTGTATAATGGCCAATGTGCTTATCACCTACTCAATCTTTTTTCTCTGTGACCCTCCTTCGTTGGGGCAGTTAGGCACAAGGCATCTAACTACCTCAGGGAAGTATTATCACAAAAGAACTAGAGCTCAAAAACCAAATTCTTACTCCAGTTTTAAAAGGTGAAGCACAGATGTAAGATTTTTTTTCAATTAGCCAAATTGATTAGGAAGAAGTACTTTATTCTAGTACTCTCTCCCCCACCAATTCCATCCCACAAGATAGAGTTATAGGAGTAGGAGGAAGTGAGGAGGGAAAGAAAGGGAGAGGAAGCATGTTGAAGGAAAGTCAGGGATGTAGGGCTGGGATCAGACCAAGAGGGAGCTTGCAGACCAGAGGGAAGTTCTGCCCACCTTCCTTGTGAGTGAAGCACCATCTGTTGTCAGCACCAGGGAGCCAAGTGAAACAGAAGACCTTTCCATTGCACAGAGCCTGTGATCATATAGAGAAAAACTGATCAGTCCCCTTACAACAACCTGTGAGGATAACCCCTCTCTTGTCCACATACACACATATCAGAGGCAAAGTGAGATCCTGGAAATACAGAAAGTGGTAGAGGTGTGGAAGGGAAGAGTGTCCGTGGCCAGTCTTGGTGAGATTTTTTCTCAAGCTGGGACAGTGATTAACATTTAATGGACATTAAATTAATAATCATGCTAATACACAATTACAAACTGAGATAAGTGCTCTGACGGAAAGAAATTTTGAGAGCCCTTAAGAAAGGGATCTGACCTAAAGTGGAGGGTCAGGAATGGTTCCCCTGAGGAAATGACATTTAAGCTTAATTTTCAGTGATAAGTGGCAGTTAATTAGATAAAAAGCAGGGGTGGGGGGGGGAAGCATAGCAATGGCCCATGGTGTGTTCAAATAACTGGACAAGGATCAGTGTGTGTACAGAGGACAAGGGAAAGTGACACAGGGTAAATCTGGAACGATGATGCAGACCATGTAGGAACTACTAAGAACATTGGTCATTGGCCCAAGAAAAGTGGGAAGCCACTGAAGGAATTTAAGTAGAGTGATGAAAGGGATCACTCTGGTTATAACATGGAAAAGGAGTGAGGAGACACCAGAGTGAAAGCAAGGAGGCTATTGCAGTCAAGAGGTAATAGGCAGAATGACTTTATTCCCTCTTTCTATAGATGGTTTCATTATTATTGCATTATTTATTAGTTTTTTAGGACCTTAACATTTTAATTCTGCCCTATATCACTTTTCCTTTGAAAAAAATTCTCAGAACTTCTGGGTTGGTGAACATGTGGAGGTGCTGGCAGGGTGGTGAGCCTGGAGAGAGCATGCAAGTCCCCTAGTCCTTCCCCCATACATTGCCTTATGCATTTTTTCCATTTGGTTGTTTCTGAGTTGTATCCTTTTACAATAAATGAGTTATCTAGTTTCAGAGTGAAGTTTAATGCTATGTGTGTTAAAATATCAAAACTAATTTCAGAAACATAAAGGTTTAAGTTGAATTGTAGATTTCCTCAATATCTATCCTGAGGGCTTCAGCCATTCCAGAGGCAGCAGGAGCTGAACTGGGAGGAGTCAACACCAACAAAGGGAACGTGGAGGGGCAGATTAATTAATCCTGCTTCTTAAATTTGCCATTGATATAAATCAAGCAGTGCAGAATTAGCGGCCAGTGAGTGGCCCACACCAGCTCCCTGGCACCCAGGTACCTCCCATGTCTGCCGTGGAAATCAGTTCTCCCCCAGCATCCAATAGCTGGGGCCCAGGAACCTGTTCAGCATCATGATGCCATCTACAGCCTTCCACACCCACTTTTCTTACTATTAATGTCAATAGCTTATCATGTACCTAAACATCACTATTAACATTATATTTTAAAATCTCATTCTATCTGTGTATTTATAACAACCATCTTGGATTTTGAAATACACACTAAAAGAATTTAACACCCAAGACATACTTACCAACATGCCTGACCACATTTTATTCTAGGCAATTTCCCCTTCTCCTCAATCTCTTATTCTTGGCATATTATGCTTGGTTTTGAGTGCTAAGTTTTGAGGATTATTAGAAAACAAGGTGTCCAGAGGATAATGACCAAGACAGGTTCAAACTGACACAGGAGATTCCTGAAAACTGGAAATGGTTTTTCGTTACAAAGGGAAAACTTTGGGATTGAAATGACGGAATCTTCCAAATGCTATCACTATAAATAAGCAGTAATTTTTTTCCTGTGTCATCTAAAAAGTCAGAAACAAGACTAATAGGAAGATTCCAAATGAGTTCAGATATGTGCTTAAATAGAGCAAAAGTTAGATCTTTCTACTATATTGCCTACGGGTAGAATAGACGTATTTAATCCTTGGAAATGTTGACATACAATCTGGACAGACACATGACACAAAGTTGGGGAGAATCAAGCACCAGATGGAGGCTGGAGCGGGATGATCTTCAAGGTACATTTGAACCTTCCTCTTTAGTCTACCTATTGCCTCACCACCAACACAAATGTGGGGGAGGGTGAAGGTGGGCCTTATTCCCAGGTCCCAAATGGCAAAGAGGAGACCACACCCCAGAGAGACGCAGGCTGGTGTTTGCAAAGTATGAGTCTGTGTTTAGGTGACTGCATTTCAAAAATCTGTCTACTTTTTTTTTAACCATTGGTTTCCATTACCTAAATCTTAATCCCTTCCATTACCATGGATTATCATTTAACTATAAGGCATATTCCCGGAGATTGGTTCAAGATGGCGGAGTAGAAGGATGTGTGCTCACTCCCTCTCACGAGAGCACCGGAATCACAACTAACTGCTGAACAATTGTCAACAGGAAGACACTGGAACTCACCAAAAAAGATACCCCACATCCAAAGACAAAGGAGAAGCCACAATGAGACAGTAGGAGGGGCACAATCACAATAAAATCAGATCCCATAACTACTGAGTGAGTAACTCACAAACTGGAGAACACTTATACCACAGAAGTCCACCCACTAGAGTGAAGGTTCTGAGCCCCACATCAGGCTTCCCAACCTGAGGGTCTGACAACGGGAGGAGGAATTCCTAGAGAATCAGACTTTGAAGGCTAGCGGGATTTGACTGCAGGACTTCGACAGGACTGGGGGAAACAGAGACTCCATTCTTGGAGGGCACACGCAAAGTAGTGTGCTCATCGGGACCCAGGGGAAGGTGCAGTGACCCCATAGGAGACTGAATCAGACCTACCTGCTAGTGTGGAAGGGTCTCCTGCAGAGGCAGGGGGTGGCTGTGGCTCACCGTGGGGACAAGGACACTGGCAGTAGAAGTTCTGGGAAGTACTCCTTGGCATGAGCCCTCCCAGAGTCTACCATTAGCCCCACCAAAGAGCTGGGTAGGCTCCAGTGATGGGTTGCCTCAGGCCAAACAAACAACAGGGAGGCAACCCAGCCCCACCCATCAGCAGACAAGTGGATCAAAGTTTTACTGACCTCTGCCAACCAGAGCAACACCCAGCTCAACCCACCACCAGTCCCTCCCATCAGGAAACATGCACTAAACTCTTAGATGGCCTCATCCACCAGAGGGCAGACAGCAGAAGCAAGAAGAACTACAATTCTGCAGCCTGTGGAAGGAAAACCACATTCACAGAAAGATAGACAAAATAAAAAGGCAGAGAACATTGTACCAGATGAAGGAACAAGATAAAACCCCAGAAAAACAACTAAATGAAGTGGAGATAGGCGACCTTCCAGAAAAAGAATTCAAAAAAATGATAGTGAAGATGATCCAGGACCTCGGAAAAAGAATGGAAGCAAAGATTGAGGAGATGCAAGAAATGTTTAACAAAGACCTAGAAGAATTAAAGAACAAACACCTAGAAGAATTAAAGAACAAACAAAGAGAGATGAACAATACAATAACTGCAATGAAAAATACACTAGAAGGAATCAATAGCAGAATAACTGAGGCAGAAGAACGGATAAGTGACCTGGAAGACAGAATAGTGGAATTCATGGCCACAGAGCAGAATAAAGAAAAAAGAATGAAAGGAAAGGAAGACAGCATAAGAGACCTCTGGGACAACATTAAATGCAACAACATTCACATTATAAGGGTCTCAGAAGGAGAAGAGAGAGAGAAAGCACCCGAGAAAATATTTGAAGAGATTATAGTCGTAAACTTCCCTAACATGGGAGAGGAAATAGCCACCCAAGTCCAGGAAGCCACCCAAGTTCAGGCAGGATAAACCCAAGGAGAAACATGCTGAGACACATAGTAATCTAATTGACAAAATTAAAGACAAAGAAAAATTATTGAAAGCAACATGGGAAAAACAATAAATAACATACAAGGGAACTCCCATAAGGTTAACGGCTGATTTCTCAGCAGAAACTCTACAAACCAGAAGGGAGTGGCATGATATATTTAAAGTGATGAAAAGGAAGAACGTACAACCAAGGTTACTCTACCCAGAAAGGATCTCATTCAGATTTGACAGAGAAATCAAAAGCTTTACAGACAAGCAAAAGCTAAGAGAATTCAGCACCACCAAACCAGCTCTACAAATGCTAAAGGAAATTTTCTAAGTGGGAAACACAAGAGAAGAAAAGGGCCTACAAAAACAAACCCATAACAATTAAGAAAATGGCAATAGGAACATACATATCAATAATTACCTTAAAAGTGAATGGATTAAATGCTCCAACCAAAAGACACAGGCTCACTGAATGGATACAAAAACAAGACCCATCTATATGCTGTCTACAAGAGACCCACTTCAGACCTAGGGACACAAACAGATTGAAAGTGAGGGGATGGAAAAAGATATTCCATGCAAATGGAAATCAAAAGAAAGCTGGAGTAGCAATACTCATATCAGATAAAATAGACTTTAAAATAAAGAATGTTACAAGAGACAAAGAAGGACACTACATAATGATCAAGGGATCAATGCAAGAAGAAGGTAAAACAATTATAAATATATATGCACCCAACATAGGAGCACCTCAATACATAAGGCAACTGCTAACAGCTATAACAGAGGAAATTGATAGTAAAACAATAAAAGTGGGGGACTTTAGCACCTCACTTACACCAATGGACAGATCATCCAAACAGAAAATTAATAAGGAAACACAAACTTTAAATGACACATTAAAACAGATAGATTTAATTGTTATTCATAGGACATTCCATCCAAAAACAGCAGATTACACTTTCTTCTCAAGTGCACATGGAACATTCTCCAGGATAGATCACATCTTTTTTTTTTTTATTTTCATAATAACTTTTTTTTAACATCTTTATTGGGGTATAATTGCTTTACAATGGTGTGTTAGTTTCTGCTTTATAACAAAGTGAATCAGTTATACATATACATATGTTCCCATATCTCTTCCCTTTTGCGTCTCCCTCCCTCCCACCCTCCCTATCCCACCCCTCCAGGCGGTCACAAAGGATAGATCACATCTTGGGTCACAAATCAAGCCTTGGTAAATTTAAGAAAATTGAAATCATATCAAGCATTGTTTCTGACCACAGTGCTATGAGATTAGAAATCAATTACAGGGAGAAAAACATAAAAACACAAACAAATGGAGGCTAAACAATACACTACTAAAAAACCAAGAGATCACTGAAGCAATCAAAGAGGAAATCAAAACATATCTAGAGACAAATTACAATGATCCAAAACCTATGGGGTGCAGAAAAAGCAGTTCTAAGAGGGAAGTATATAGCAATACAATCCTACCTCAGGAAACATCTCAAATTTGAGAAAAATCTCAAATAAACAATCTAAACTTACACCTAAAGGAACTAGAGGAAGAAAAGCAAACAAAACCCAAATTTAGTAGAAGGAAAGAAATCATAAAGAACAGCAGAAATAAATGAAATAGAAACAAAGAAAACAATAGCGATGATCAATAAAACTAAAATCTAGTTCTTTGAGAAGATAAACAAAATTTATAAACCTTTAGCCAGACTCATCAAGAAAAATAGGAAGAGGAGTCAAATCAATAAAATTAGAAATGAAAAAGGAGAAGTAAATACTGACACTGCAGAAATACAAAGGATCATGAGAGATTACTACAAGCAACTCTATGCCAATAAAATGGACAACCTGGAAGAAGTGGACAAATTCTTAGAAAGATATAACCTTCCAAGACTGAACCAGGAAGAAATAGAAAATATGAACAGACTTGTGAGTAAAAAAATTGAAACTGTGATTTAAAATCTTCCAACAAACAAAAGGCCAGGACCAGATGGCTTCACAGGTGAATTCTATCAAACATTTAGAGAAGAGTTAACACCCATGCTTCTCAAACTCTTCCAAAAAATTGCAGAGGGAGGAACACTCCCAAACTCATTCTATGAGGCCACCATCACCCTGATACCAAAACCAGACAAAGATACTACAAAAAAAGAAAATCAAAGGGCTTCCCTGGTGGTGCAGTGTTTGGGAATCCGCCTGCCAATGCAGGGGACACGGGTTTGAGCCCTGGTCTGGGAAGATCCCACATGCCGCAGAGCAACTAAGCCTGTATGCCACAACTGCTGAGTCTTCATTCTAGAGCCCATGAGCCACAACTACTGAGCCCACGTGCCACAGCTACTGAGCCCATGAACCACAACTAGTGAAGCCTGTGCACCTAGAGCCCATGCTCCAAAAGAGAAACCACCACAGTGAGAAGCCTGCGCACTGCAATGAACAGTAGCTACTGCTCACCGCAACTAGAGAAAGCCCGTGTACAGCAATGAAGACCCAATGCAACCAAAAATAAATAAATAAATAATTTTATTTAAAAAAAAGAAGAAAAAGAAAATTACAGTTCAATATCACTGATGAATATAGATGCAAAAATCCTCAACAAAATACTAGCAAATACAATCCAACAACACATTAAAAGGATCATACACCATGACCAAGTGGGATTTATCCCAGGGATGCAAGGATTCTTCAATATACGCAAATCAATCAATGTGATACACTATATTAACAAATTGAAGAATAAAAACCGTATGATCATCTCAATAGATACAGAAAAAGCTTTTGATGAAATTCAACACCCATTTATGATAAAAACAATCCAGAAAGTGGGCATAGAGGAACCTACCTCAACATATTAAAGGCCATATATGACAAACACACCGCAAACATCATTCTCAATGGTGAAAATCTGAAAGCATTTCCTCTAAGATCAGGAACAAGACAAGGATATCCACTCTCATCACTATTATTCAACATCATTTTGGAAGTCCTAGCCACGGCAATCAGAGAAGAAAAAGAAATAAAAGGAATACAGATTGGAAAAGAAGAAGTAAAACTGTCACTGTTTGCATATGACATGATCCTATACATAGAGAATGCTAAAGATGCTGCCACCAGAAAACTACTAGAGCTAACCAATGAATTTGGTAAAGTTTCAGGATACAAAATTAATGCACAGAAATCTCTTGCATTCCTATACACTAATGATGACAAATCTGAAAGAGAAATTAAGAAAACAATCCCATTCACCATTGCAACAAAAAGAATAAAATACCTAGTAATAAACCTACATAAGGAGGTAAAAGACCTGTACTCAGAAAACTATAATACACTGATCAGAGAAATCAAAGATGACACAAACAGATGGAGAGATATACCATGTTCTTGGATTGGAAGAATCAATACTGTGAAAATGACTATACTACCCAAAGCAATCTACAGATTCAATGCAATCCCTATTAAATTACCAGTGGCATGTTTTACAGAACTAGAACAAAAAATCTTAAAATTTGTATAGAGACACAAATGACCCCGAATAGCCAAAGCAGTCTTCAGGGAAAAAAATGGAGCAGGAGGGATCAGACTCCCTGATTTCAGACTATACTACAAAGCTACAGTAATCAAGAAAATATGGTTCTGGCACAAAAACAGAAATATAGATCAATGGAACAGGATAGAAAGCTCAGTGATAAACCCACGCACATATGGTCAACTAATCTATGACAAAGGAGGCAAGGATATACAGTGGAGAAAAGACAGTCTCTTCAATAAGTGGTGCTGGGAATACTGGACAGCTACATGTAAAAGAATGAAATTAGAACACTCCCTAACACCATACACAAAAATAAACTCAAAATGGATTAGAGACCTAAATATAAGACCAGACACTATAAAACTCTTAGAGAAAAACATAGGAAGAACACTCTTTGACATAAATCACAGCAAGATCTTTTTTGATCCACCTCCTAGAGTAATGGAAATAAAAACAAAAATAAAGAAATGGAACCTAATGAAACTTAAAAGCTTTTGCAAAGCAAAGGAAACTACAACCAAGATGAAAAGACAACCCTCTGAATAGGAGAAAATATTTCCAATAAATCAGTGGACAAAGGATTAATCTCCAAAATATATAAACAGCTCATGCACTCAATATAAAAAACAAACACACACCCCAATCAAAAAATGGGCAGAACACCTAAATAGACATTTCTCCAAAGAAGACATGCAAATGGCCAAGAAGCACATGAAAAACTGCTCAACATCACTAATTATTAGAGAAATGCAAATCAAAACTACAATGAGGTATCACCTCACACCAGTTAGAATGGGCATCATCAGAAAATCTACAAACAACAAATGCTGGAGAGCGTGTGGGGAAAAGGGAACCCTCTTGCACTGTTGGTGGGAATGTAAATTGATACAGCCGCTATGGAGAACAGTATGGAGGTTCCTTAAAAAACTAAAAATAGAATTACCATATGACCCAGCAATCCCACTACTGGGCGTATACCCAGAGAAAACCATAATTCAAAAAGACACATGCACCCCAATGTTCATTGCAGCAGTATTTACAATAGCTAGGTCATGGAAGCAACCTAAATGGCCATTGACAGACGAATGGATAAAGAAGATGTGGTACATATATACAATGGAATATTACTCCTCCATAAAAAGGAATGAATTTGGGTCATTTGTAGAGATGTGGATGGATCTAGAGACTGTCATGTGAAGTGAAGGAAGTCAGAAAGAGAAAAACAAATATCATATATTAACGCATATATGTGGAAGCTAGAAAAATGGTACAGATGAACTGGTTTGCAGGGCAGAAATAGAGACACAGATGTAGAGAACAAACGTATGGACACCAAGGGGTGAAAGTGGGGGTGTGGGGGGGTGTGATGAACTGGGAGATTGGGATTGACATATATACTCTAATATGTATAAAATAGATAACTAATAAGAACCTGCTGTATAAAAAATAAATAAATAAAATTAAAAATAAAAAAGGCATGTTCCCTGCTGCTGATTTGTATAAGACAGCTATGCTTAAATCAATCATAATTGGTAAAAGAGAAATTGCTATTTTTGAATTCATTCTTCAAGCAAAATTTGTCAGGAAAAACCTATATAGGCCTTAATTTCTTTTAAATACCTGTTTTATGTGCTTCAGATAAGCAGATTGGGTGGTAACTATTTAAACCTGGCATGCTTAGCAATTAAAACATAATATTTGGTGATGAGGAGATTCTTGTTACAAGTTTCTTTTCTAGCACCTGGACCATTTAGTTGTAAAGGAAAAAAAGCAAGGAAGAAATTGGTCATGCTGACATGACCCTAATGGTTAATTCAGTCATTGTATTCTACGTTTTCCTACTCTCCCCAAGCACAAAAGAACAATGGCACTAATTACTACTCTTTAGATGAGGTAAATCTCCAATGCTCTGTTCTATATACGGAGATGGCTTAAGCAACGGGCTGAAGCAGAAGTTGGTCAGTGGTCCTGCCTCCCCCATCACTCCGCACATATATACAAGCTCATATTAAGAATCTCATTCATCATCCCCTACCCTTATCACCGTCACTTCCAATCAACATTTTAAAGAAAAAAATCACCCTTTGTTATTACATGTCACTCTTGTTTCCCTTCCACTTTCATCTCTTTCATCTCTCTTCCTTTCCCCCTTTGTGTGTGTGTGTGCAGGATGTGTACACATACACACATACACATGCCTGTTTCCCTGACACTTAAGTGCAATATTTCAAACTTCCTCCTTCTCACAACCCTATTTTTCTTTCACAATCAGAAAAGAAGTCCGTGGAGAACAGCAAACAGAAGTGGACCAAAAAATATTCAAATAACCTATCTTTTAAATTTGGGTCCAGTAATGTCCGGAACTTTTGAGTATTTGTATTTTTCATCTTTTAAAATATTTATTTATTTTATTTATTTTTGGCTGCATTGGGTCTTCATTGCTATACGCGGGCTTTCTCTAGTTGCGGTGAGCCGGGACTACTCTTCGTAGCTGTAGGCAGTGACTTCTCTTGTTGCGGAGCACAGGCTCTAGGTACACGGGCTTCACTAGTTGTGGCTCACGGGCTCTAGAGAGCAGACTCAGTAGTTTTGGTGCACGGGCTTAGTTGCTCCGCAGCATGTGGGATCGTCCCAGACCGGGGCTTAAACCCGTGTTCCCTGCATTGGCAGGCAGATTCTTAACCAGTGCGCCACCAGGGAAGCCCTGTATTTTTCATCTTTAAAAACATATATTTGAGGGCTTCCCTGGTGGCGCAGTGGTTGAGAGGGGACGCGGGTTTGTGCCCCTGTCCGGGAAGATCCCACATGCCGCGGAGCGGCTGGGCCCGTGAGCCACGGCCGCTGAGCCTGCGCGTCCGGAGCCTGTGCTCCGCAACCGGAGAGGCCACAACAGTGAGAGGCCCGCATACCGCAAAAAAAAAAAAGTATTGGGGAAGACATGAGAAAACAAGGACCATCCTGGACCATCCTGCACTGCTATAAGTATGCTATGTGGGATAGCCATTCCAGAAACAACCTGGCAGTACCTAGTAAAATTAATTACCATATTACATATGGCCCAGCAATCCCAGTCCTGCACATATATCCCATATGCCCACATCCCATACTGAGATGTTTGCACAGATACTCACCAAGATATCACATGTGATAGCATGGAAATAGAGGCAACTTGGGTGTCCATCACTGGTGAAAGGTTATATAAAGTACAATGCAGTCATATCATAGAATACTAATCAACAGAAAGGAACTGAACTCATATACAACAACATGAATAGATATTATAAACCTTACCTCCTGGGCTTCCTTAACATGGCCACCTACTTCATCAAGACTGCAAAAAGAATCTCTAGCTCCACTTTGCTAACAAAATCTTATATTTAATGTATCCTAATCAAATATAATCATGAGAATGACAGCCCATCATATTTGCCGTATTCTGTTGATTAAAAGCAACTCACAGGTCCCATCCACACTCAAGGGGAAAGAGATTACACAAAGATGTGAATGCTAAGAGAATAATAATTAGGGGGTCACGTTAGGGTCTGTCACCACACCAGAAAAAGTTCTAGACAATGAGATTACATCAGTGAGCAAAAGGAAGGAAAGTCTGCCTTCACAGAGAATACAATTGTGTGTGTGTGTGTGTGTTTATCCTCTTTTTAAAATCAATAGGATGATACTGTATATAATCCTTTGCATCTTACCATTTCATTTTATAACCTAGCTTGGAAAATTTTCCCTTCAAGTACTTATAGAATTATGTTATTCTTTATAACAGGTGTATAATGTATTCAACCATTACCCAACTCATGGACTCTGAGATTGTTTCTAGGTTTCCCATTTAACAATGCTGCAAGAAATGCCCTCATACATGTATCATTAAGTTATTGTGCAGGTTTATCCAAACAGAGTATCCCCTTAAGGCCAAATAAAGGTTCTGCTCTGTTCTAGCCTTGGCTTTGCTTCATTCTAGCTATGGGAACTTGGGAAAATTACTTAAGACTTTGTATTTTATTTTCCTACTCTACTACAGAAGGATAACTGAAATGCATTCATGTTCAAAATGCACAAAATATGCATCCAGAGCATGGTAGACAATTTATATATTACTTTGCTTTTCTTGAGCACTTTATCAACTACTTTATGAAATACAACCCAAACCTTTTGTATCTTCCAAATTAGATGAGAGAAAAGGGGTGTTCATGGAATGGTGATAAAAAGAGAGAAATAGGGTAGGATGACAGAGTGTCTTTTGTGTGATAATAAGGTGATTGGGAGCCTCTAGATAGCTTCAGGATGAGGGCTGGTCTCCCAAAAGACCAAGGCTTGATTAGAGGATTGGAACTTTCAACCTCACCCCACCCTGGATCTCGGGAGAAGGGAGAAGGGCTGGAAGTTGAGTTAATCATCATTGGCCAATGATGTAATCAGTCATGAGTGTGTAACGAAGATTCCATAAAGACTCTAAATGATGGGGTTCAGAGAGATCCCAGGTTGCTGAACATATTGAGGTGCTGGGAGAGTGGTTCTCCCAGAGAGGGCACAGACGTTCTGCATGTCACCAGCCCCATATCTTGCCATATGTGTTGCTTCCATTTGGCTGTTCCTGAGTTGTATCTTCTATAACAAGCCAGAAAATGCAAAAAGAGAGAAAGAGAGAGGTAATTTTGAAACAAGGATAGATAATGTCCCGCTACCCTCCCTGATCTACTTGGCCTCGACATTTCCTGTGGCCCAATCCTGTCCAATTTGTCTTAATCAAGACCTATCCCTTCTTCCTTTTTCTTTATTATTTGAAACAATTTACCCTTAAATATACACTCTCTGTGTCTTTCAAAAGGACATATAGATAATATAATTTTAACTCAATATACTTACATAATTTAACGTTAATGTGCTTGTGAGGCGTGCCATAGAACAAATATACATCTAAATAGCAATGTTCTTACTTATATGATGTGCCCAACCCGGAGTAAGACTAGTGCAAACTGTGCTACAGGTAGGAAGGACTCACTAATGAAGTGGATATTTGAGGAAGGGGAAATGCAGTCATGGCTTCAAATCGCACCATAATTGTGGCCCCCTCTCTTAAAGCTTGCTCTGCCCAAAAAGACTGATGAGTCTCAGGAGATGTTTGATTATGTGACCCCCACCTCCACAATGCTCATAAAACATGGGATTCATTAGCTTTCAATATGTGTTTCTTCATTTAAAAAATAAAAATAAAAAAGCTTTTCCTTAGCTTTAAACTTAAGAGAAAAAGAGACATGAGGGGAGGGAACTCAAGAAAGTTTTCCTTGAGATCCAAATAAAAGAGAAGTTAAAGACTTTTCCTGATGGGAAAGGCGGAATTAAACTCCTTGTGTGCAGAATTTTTTCTCTGTCTCGTAAAGAAAAGGAGAACAGCTTTACCAAGGAATCAAGTTCTTTCTTGCCTGCATCTGCAAGTGTAGGGATCTGTGCAGAGTGACACCTAGTGGTCTCCAGAACGCCTTTAGCAGCAAGAGTAATGAAGTCTGAACGTGTGTGGATTGAGCATCTGTAAAAGAGCCTTTCTTCCTTCCCACACACACATCCCTAAGCTGTGAACAAACTGAGTCATTAACTGGTTTTGATTCCAATACCACGACTTTCTGGCCACATATCCACTTATTGTCAAATCATACAGGAAATTAATATTTAATATTTGAGGAGTGGGTAGAAGTCACAGAGTGGAAAGGCATAGTGATTCCAATGTGCAAGAAAAATGATTTGTCCAAATCTGGAATCTTCAAGGCAGCAACAAAGCACAGTATCCAACCCAACAGATATCAAAGGAGCAATGGCTTTTGTGGCTAGATTCTTCTGAGTTCATGCCAGAGTTCATTCCCACGTAGTTCCCACTCTGCCTTTAAAACCTCGCCTGGGTGGACCTCTCCACTTGCCCATCTGTATTCCTGATTGGACTGGGGAACTTAGGGGGCTAAGAAGTTTATAATGGAATGAGGACATTTCAGCTTATCCTGATGATCTGTTGCTATCCAGGAGACATTTAAAATTCCTCCATGGTGCTGTAAGAAAGGAGTTTCTACTTCCTCCTTTTATCAATAGGTTTTCTCTGAAGTGGGCTCCAGAAAATTTTGGATTTGGACTCTTATGGCTTGAATTGACAAGGACTTCTTTTTTTTTTTTTTTTTTGCGGTACGTGGGCCTCTCACTGTTGTGGCCTCCCCCGTTGCGGAGCACAGGCTCCGGACACGCAGGCTCAGCGGCCATGGCTCACTGGCCCAGCCGCTCTGCGGCATGTGGGATCCTCCCGGACCGGGACACGAACCTGCGTCCCCTGCATCGGCAGGCGGACTCGTAACCACTGTGCCACCAGGGAAGCCTAGAGCCCAGGCTCCACAGCTAGAGAAGCCACCGCAATGAGAAGCCCGTGCACTGCAACAAACAGCAGCCCCCGCTAGCTGCAACTAGAGAAAGCCTGCACGAAGACCCAACGCAGCCAAAAATAAATAAATAAATTTATTTTTTTTAAAGTCAATTGTATTTTTATACACTAGCAATAAATAATCTGAAAATGAAATTAAGAAAATAATTCCACTTACAACAGTATCAAAAACAATAAAATACCTAAGAATAAATTTAGTACAAAATAAGTGAAAAATACTGTTGAAAGAAATTAAACAATATCTAAATACACAGAAAGAAATCGCACAAATCATAGATTGGAAAGCTTAATTTTGTTAAGATTCCAATACTCTCCAAATTGATCTACAGATAAATAATCAAATTCCAGCTGACTTTTTGCAGAAATTGCCAACCTGATCCTAAAATTTACATGGCAATGCAAGAGACCCAAAATAGGCAAAAACAATTGGAAAAAGAGCAACATAATTGAAGAATTCAAATAAAATTTCCTGATTTCAAAACTCACTATAAATCTTCGGTAATCAAGACAGTGTGGTACTGGCATAAAGGTAGACATAAACATCACTGGAATATATTTCAGAGTCCAGAAATAAACCTTACATTATGGTCAGTTTATTTGGGGGAATCAATTGAGAATAGGGAACTCCACAGAGACAGAAGATAGATTAGTAGTTGTCAGGGCCTCGAGAGATGGAGGCGGAGGAAAGGATGAAGAGCAACTGTTCTTCATGGTGACTGGGTTCCTTTTTGGATAATGAAAATATTATGGAAATATATAGTGGTGATGGTTGCAAACTTTTACAAATATACAAAAATTCAGAGTTGCACACTTTCTACGAAATGAATGGATGGATGAATATTCATTTTTTTTTAGTTTGAAATTGGACTTATTTTAAAAAATTTTTTTAACATCTTTATTGGAGTATAATTGCTTTACAAGGGTGTGTTAGTTTCTGCTTTATAACGAAGTGAATCAGATATACATATACATATATCCCCATATCTCCTCCCTCTTGCATCTCCCTCCCACCCTCCCTATCCCACCCATCTAGGTGGACACAGAGCACCGAGCTGATCCTGTGCTATGCGGCTGCTTCCCACTAGCTATCTATTTTACATTTGGTAGTGTATATATGTCCACGCCACTCTCTTACTTCGTCCCAGCTTACCCTTCCCCCTCCCCGTGTCCTCAAGTCCATTCTCTACATCTGCGTCTTTATTCCTGTCCTGCTGCTAGGTTCTTCAGAACCATTTTTTTTTTTTTAGATTCCATATATATGTGTTAGAATATGGTATTTGTTTTTCTCTTTCTGACTTACTTCACTCTGTATGACAGTCTCTAGGTCCATCCACCTCACTGCAAATAACTCAATATCATTTCTTTTTAAGGCAGAGTAATATTCCATTGTATACATGTGCCACATCTTCTTTATCCATTCATCTGTTGATAGACACTTAGGTTGCTTCCATGTCCTGGCTATTGTAAATAGAGCTGCAATGAATACTGTGGTACATGACTCTTTGAATTATGGTTTTCTCAGGGTATATGCCCAGTAGTGGTATTGCTGGGTCATATGGTAGTTCTATTTTTAGTTTTTTAAGGAACCTCCATACTGTTCTCCATAGTGGCTGTATCAGTTTACATTCCCACCAACAGTGCAAGAGGGTTCCCTTTTCTCCACACCCTCTCGAGCATTTACTGTTTGTAGATTTTTTGAGGATGGCCATTCTGACTGGAGTGAGGTGATACCTCATTTTAGTTTTGATTTGCATTTCTCTAATGATTAGTGGTGTTGAGCATTCTTTCATGTGCTTGTTGGCAATCTGTACATCTTCTTTGGAGAAATGTCTATTTAGGTCTTCTGTGCATTTTTGCATTGTGTTGTTTGTTTTTTTGATATTGAGCTGCATGGGCTGCTTATAAATTTTGGAGATTAATCCTTTGTCATTTGCTTCCTTTGAAAATATTTTCTCCCATTCTGAGGGTTGTCTTTTCTTCTTGTTTATGTTTTCCTTTGCTGTGCAAAAGCTTTTAAGTTTCATTAGGTCCCATTTGTTTATTTTTATTTTTATTTCCATTTCTCTAGGAGGTGGGTCAAAAAGCATCTTGCTTTGATTTATGTCATAGAGTGTTCTGCCTATGTTTTCCTCTAAGACTTTTATACTACCTGGCCTTACATTTAGGTCTTTACTCCATTTTGCATTTATTTTTGTGTATGGTGTTAGGGAGTGTTCTAATTTCATTCTGTTACATGTAGCTGTCCAGTTTTCCCAGCACCACTTATTGAAGAGGCAGTCTTTTCTCCATTGTATATTCTTGCCTCCTTTATCAAAAATAAGGTGACCATATGTACGTGGGTTTATCTCTGGGCTTTCGATCCTGTTTCATTGATCTATATTTCTGTTTTTCTGCCAGTACCACACTGGCTTGATTACTGTAGCTTTGTAGAATAGTCTGATATCCAAAAGCCTGATTCCTCCAGCTCTGTTTTTCCTTCTCAAAATTGCTTTGGCTATGTGGGGTCTTTTGTGTTTCCATACAAACTGTGAAATTTTTTGTTCTAGTTCTGTGAAAAATGCCATTGGTAGTTTCATAGGGATTGCACTGAACCTGTAGATTGCTTTGGGTAGTATAGTCATTTTCACAATGTTGATTCTTCCAATCCAAGAACATGGTATATCTCTCCCTCTGTTTGTATCATCTTTAATTTCTTTCATCAGTGTCGTATAGTTTTCTGCATACAGGTCTTTTGTCTCCTTAGGTAGGTTTATCCCTAGGCATTTTATTCTTTTTGTTGCAATGGTAAATTGGAGTGTTTCCTTAATTTTTCTTTCAGATTTTTCATCATTAGTGTATAGGAGTGCAAGAGATTTCTGTGCATTAATTTTGTATCCTGCTACTTTATCAAATTCATTGATTAGGTCTAGTAGATTTCTGGTAGCATCTTTAGGATTCTGTATGTATAGTATCATGTCAACTGCGAACAGTGACAGCTTTACTTCTTCTTTTCCAATTTGGAATCCTTTTATTTCTTTCTCTTCTCTGATTGCTGTGACTAAAACTTCAAAAACTATGTTGAATAACAGTGGTAAGAGTGGACAACCTTGTCTTGTTCCTGCTTTTAGTGGAAATGGTTTCAGTTTTTTACTATTGAGAATGATGTTGGCTGTGGGTTTGTCATATATGGCCTTTATTAAGTTGAGGTAAGTTCCCTCTATGCCTACTTTCTGGAGCCTTTTTATCATAAATAGGTGTTGACTTTTGTCGAAAGCTTTTTCTCACTTATTGAGATGATCATATGGTTTTTCTCCTTCAGTTTGTTAATGTGGTGTGTCACATTAATTGATTTGCGTATACTGAAGCATCCTTGCATTCCTGGGATAAACGGCACTTGATCATGGTGTATGATCCTTTTAATGTGCTGTTGGATTCTGTTTGCTAGTATTTTGTTGAGGATTTTTGCATCTATGTTCATCAGTGATATTGGCCTGTAGTTTTCTCTCTTTGTGATATATTTGTCTGGTTTTGGTATCAGGGTGATGGTGGCTTTGTAGAATGATGTTCAGAGTGTTTCTCCCTCTGCTATATTTTGGAAGAGTTTGAGAAGGATAGGTGTTAGCTCTTCTCTAAATATTTTATAGAATTCGCCTGTGAAGCCATCTGGTCCTGGGCCTTTGTTTGTTGGAAGATTTTTAATCACAGTCTCAATTTCCGTGCTTGTGATTGGTCTGTTTATATTTTGTATTTCTTCCTGGTTCAGTCTCAGAAGGTTGTGCTTTTCTAAGAATTTGTCTATTTCTTCCAGATTGTCCATTTTATTGGCATATAGTTGCTTGTAGTAATCTCTCATGATCCTTTATATTTCTGCAGTGTCAATTGTTACTTCACCTTTTTCATTTCTAATTCTATTGATTTGAGTCTTCTGCCTTTTTTTCTTGATGAGTCTGGCTAATGGTTTATCAATTTTGTTTATCTTCTCAAAGAACAAGCTTTTGGTTTTATTGATCTTTGCTATTGTTTCCTTCATTTCTTTTTCATTTACTTCTGATCTGATCTTTGATTTCTTTCTGTCTGCTAACTTTTGTTCTTCTTTCTGTAATTGCTTTAGGTGCAAGGTTAGGTTGTTTATTTGAGATTTTTCTTGTTTCTTGAGATAGGATTGTATTGCTATAAACTTCATTCTTAGACTGCTTTTGCTGCATCCCATAGGTTTTGGGTCATCGTGTTTTCATTGACATTTGTTTCTAGGTATTTTTTGATTTCCTCTTTGATTTCTTCAGTGATCTCTTGGTTTTTTTGTAGCATATTGTTTAGCCTCCATGAGTTTGTATTTTTTACAGATTTTTTCCTGTAATTGATATCTAGTCTCACAGCATTGAAGTTGGAAAAGATACTTGATACAATTTCAATTTTCTTAAATTTACCAAAGCTTGATTTACGGCCCAAGATATGATCTAGCCTGGAGAATGTTCCATGAGCCCTTGGGAAGAACATGTATTCTGCTGTTTTTGGATGGAATTTCCTATAAATATCAATTAAGTCCATCGTGTTTAATGTATCATTTAAAGCTTGTGTTTCCTTATTTATTTTCATTTTGGATGATCTGCCCATTAGTGAAAGTGGGGTGTTAAAGCCCCCTACTATGATTGTGTTACTGTTGATTTCCCCTTTTATGGCTGTTAGCATTTGCCTTATATATTGAGGTGCTTCTATGCTGGGCATATAAATATTTACAATTGTTATATCTTCTTCTTGGATTGATCCCTTGATCATTATATAGTGTCCTTCTTTGTCTCTTGTAATAGTTTTTATTTTAAAATCTATTTTGTCAGATATGAGAATTGCTACTTCAGCTTTCTTCTGACTTCTATTTGCATGGAATATCTTTTTCCATTGCCTCACTTTCAGTCTGTATGTGTCCCTAGGTCTGAAGTGAGTGTCTTGTAGACAGCATATATATGGGTTTTGTTTTTGTATCCATTCAGCCAGTGTATGTCTTTTGGTTGGAACATTTAATCCATTTACATTTAAGGTAATTATCGATATGTAAGTTCCTATTACCATTTTCTTAATTGCTTTGGGTTTGTTATTGTAGGTCCTTTCCTTCTCTTGTGTTTCCTACCTAAAGAAGTTCCTTTAGCATTTGTTGTAAAGCTGGTTTGGTGGTGCTGAATTCTCTTAGCTTTTGAAATTAAAAGTTTTAATTTCTCCATCAAATCTGAATGAGATCCTTGCTAGGTAGAATAATCTTGGTTGTAGGTTCTTCCCTTTCATCACTTTAAATATGTCCTGTTACTCCCTTCTGGCTTGCAGAGTTTCTACTGAAAGATCAGCTGTTAACCTTATGGGGATTCCTTTGTATGTTATTTGTTGTTTTTCCCTTGCTGCTTTTAATATTTTTTCTTTGTACTTAATTTTCGATAGTTTGATTAATATGTGTCTTGCCGTGTTTCTCCTTGGATTTATCCTGTATGGGACTCTTGGCGCTTCCTGGACTTGATTAGCTATTTCCTCTCCCATATTAAGGAAGTTTTCAACTATAATCTCTTCAAATATTTTCTCAGTCCCTTTCTTTTTCTCTTCTTCTTCTTGGACCCCTATAATTTGAATGTTGCTGCATTTAATGTTGTCCCAGTGGTCTCTGAGACTGTCCTGAATTCTTTTCATTCTTTTTTCTTTGTTCTGCTCTGCAGTAGTTATTTCCACTCTTTATTTTCCAGGTCACTTATCCGTTCTTCTGCCTCAGTTATTCTGCTGTTGATTCCTTCTAGAGAATTTTTAATTTCATTGATTGTGCTGTTCATCATTGTTTGTTTGCTCTTTAGTTCTTCTAGGTCCTTTTTAAACGTTTCTTGTGTTTTCTCCATTTCTATTTCCAAGATTTTGCATCATCTTTACTATCATTACTCTGAATTCTTTTTCAGGTAGACTGCCTATTTCCTCTTCATTTCTTCGGTTTGACGGGTTTTTACCTTGCTGCTTCATCTGCTGTGTGTTTCTCTGTCTTCTCATTTTGCTTAACTTACTGTGTTTGGGGTCTCCTTTTCGCAGGCTACAGGTTTGTAGTTCCTGTTGTTTTTGATGTCTGCCCCCAGTGGCTAAGGTTTGTTCAGTGGGTTTTGTAGGCTTCCTGGTGGAGGGGACTGGTGCCTGTGTTGTAGTGGATGAGGCTGGTTCTTGTCTTTCTGGTGGGCAGGACCACGTTTGGTGGTGTGTTTTGGGGTGTCTGTGACCTTATTATGATTTTAGGCAGCCTCTCTACTAATGGGTGGGGTTGTGTTCCTGTCTTGCTAGTTGTTTGTCTTAGGGTGTCCAGCATTGTAGCTTGCTGGTCTTTGAGTGTTGCTGGGTGTTAGCATTGAGATGGAGATCTCTGGGAGAGCTCTCGCCATTTGATATTACGTGGAGCCGGGAGGTTTCTGGTGGACCAATGTCCCATACTCAGCTCTCCCACCTCTGAGGCACAGGTATGACACCCGGCTGGAGCACCAAGACCTGTCAGCCACACGGCTCAGAAGAAAAGGGAGAAAAAAAGAAAGAATAAAATAAAATAATAAAATTAAAACGTTATTAAATAAAAAATTTTTAAATTATTAAAAATTGAAAATTAAAAAGTAATAGAAAAGAACAAAGAAATAACAGACAGACAGAACCATAGGACAAATGGTAAAAACAAAGCTATACAGAAAAAAATCACACAAAGAAGCATACACATAACCACTCACAGAAAGAGATAAAGGAAAAAATATATATATGTATATCAAAAAATAGGAAGAGAGCAACCAAATCAATAAACAAATCTACCAATGATAATAAACTCTAAATACTAAACTAAGATAAACATAAAACCAGGAACAAATTAGATGCAGAAAGCAAACCCCTAGTCTACAGTTGCTCCCAAAGTCCACCGCCTCAATTGTGGGATGATTCATTGTTTATTCAGGTATTCAACTTGATGCAGGGTACATCAAGTTGATTGTGGAGCTTTAATCTGCTCCTCCTGAGGCTGCTGGGAGAAATTTCCCTTTCTCTTCTTTGTTTGCACAGCTCCCAGCGTTCAGCTTTGGATTGGGCCCCGCCTCTGCGTGTAGGTCGCTTGAGGGCGTCTGTTCTTCGCTCAGACAGGACGGGGTTAAAGGAGCAGCTGCTTCGGGGACTCTGGCTCACTCAGGCCTGGGAGAGGGAAGGGTACTGAGTGCGGAGGGAGCCTGTGGTGGCAGAGGCCCGTGTAACGTTGCAACAGCCTGAGGCGCACCGTGTGTTTTCCCGGGGAAGTTGTCCCTGGATCACGGGACCCTGGCAATGGCGGGCTGCACAGGCTCCCGGGAGGGGAGGTGGGTATAGTGACCTGTGCTTCCACACAAGCTTTTTGGTGGCTGCAGCAGCAGCCTTAGTATTTCATACCCATCTCGGGGGTCCGCGCTGATAGCTGCGGCTCGCACCCGTCTCTGGAGCTCGTTTAGGCGGTGCTCTGGATCCCCTCTCCTCGCGCACCCCAAAACAATGGTCTCTTGCCTCTTAGGCAGATGCAGACTTTTTCCCGGACTCCCTCCCGGCTAGCTGTGGCGCACTAACCCCTTCAGGCTGGGTTCACACCGCCAACCCCAGTCCTCTCCCTGGGATCCAACCGAAGCCCGAGCCTCACCTCCCAGCCCCCGCCCGCCCCGGCGGGTGAGCAGACAAGCCTCTCGGGCTGGTGAGTGCTGGTCGGCACTGATCTTCTGTGCGGGAATCTCTCCACTTTGCCCTCTGCACCCCTGTTGCTGTGCTCTCCTCCGTGGCTCCAAAGCTTTCCCCCCACACACCCTCCGTCTCCGCCAGTGAAGGGGTTTCCTAGCGTGTGGAAACATTTCCTCCTTCACAGCTCCCTCCCAGAGGTGCAGGTCCCATCCCTATTCTTTTGTCTCCGTTTTTTCTTTTTTCTTTTGCCTTACCCAGTAGGGAGTTTCTTGCCTTTTGCGAGGTCTGAGGTCTTCTGCCAGCGTTCGGTAGGTGTTCTGTAGGAGTTGTTCCACATGTAGATGTATTTCTGATGTATTTGTGGGGAGGAAGGTGGTCTCCACGTCTTACTTCTCCACCATGTTGAAGGTCTCCCCCTGCATGAATATTCTAAATTATCCTCATACTTCTGGGCATTTATCAAAGTTTGTCCTTAGATAATTATTCTTGAACATATATTTTCCCCCCATATAGACTGTGTGATGCTTGAGGACAGGAATTCCATATTATCCACTTCTGTGCAAAGCAAAATGGTTGTACGTAGTAGGAGATCAATAAACACTTTTTGAATAAATTGGTAGCCTCAACACTTCAAACTTTCAGTTTTCCCAGGAGCCTTCAAGATAGACTCCCAAACCTCCAATACAGCCAATCCAGCTTTTCCCACTCACCTTTGAGATTTGCAGCTATTGCTTGCCAAATATTTAGAACCAAGAGCTTGTTCATATCAATGCTGATTGTATTCCATTTCTTGTCTAAAGAGCTACTTTGCTAGAGTGTTTTTCATCAGGAGTTCAGTCATTCAAGTCTCTGTTGTGCTGAACTTCCTGGTCTCCCCAGCCTCTCCTGACCAGTGTACCCAGGCTTTCCTGTTCTCCTTCCCTCCCTGCTACCTCTATCTCTTCTGTCCTTCTTCATCTCCCACTTTCTAAATGGGAAGCTCTGTAGCCAAACAATGAACACTTCCTCCATTTTTGTAGTCCCAGTCTAGTGCTAGGCTGACAGTGACCTCCACCTTCTGCTTTGGCATTCATTCATTCATTCATGCATTCCTTTGTTCAACAAATACATATGCAGTACCAAGTACATACCCTGCGCAGTTCTAGTTGCTGTTGCTCTGATTACTTTTTATGTTCATTCAAGGATGCAGAAGTGGAATGTTTGTTTGCTTACGCAACTAAAGGAATTTTTGTCACAAAAGTAGGAACGTTAGAGGAATTTGTGTTTGTACGTGCTAATACCTAGTGATAAAGTAGCTGATTCACTGATTTATAATTTCCATATTTGAAGGATCTTGGGAAATGAATCAACTCCTTTTCATCTACTATAGGCACGTATTTTAATCAATTCCAATTTCAAATCTATCTTGCAATTTAAGCAAATTGCCATCTGTTGCTTGGGCTGTACTGGTTATGGCTTCAGTGTTACTGTTACCTTCACAGCTTAAGTCTGGAGAGAGAAAAAAATTGTTTAGCATTAACGTCTTGCTTATGTATGTATTCATGCCATATGATTACTGGCAACTCTCCAGAAAATTTGGCCTAGTTTCTGGAAGCCTCTTCAGTCTGTCATATTAAAAGATGCACCATAATTTAATCAATTCAAGAATTTGATTATTTTCACCTAATTTCTTTTCTTTTTAATAATGCAACAAAACCCTTCATTCCCATTTTAAGGCCTCAGAAAGCTGGGGGAGGTGCTTCAGAATAAGGTGAGTTCAGCCAGCCCAGAGAGGCCCATATGTTCCCAGTGTGGGGTTGCTGGAGCAGTGAAGGATTGGACGGGCAGGACCCACAGCTCCCAGCCTGATAGATCCAGTTTCCAAAGAGGCAGCCTCTGTGTAGTGCTTGCTTAGGCCTGCCTCTTTCTCTCACTTTTCCTTAAACAACCATTAGTCTCATTTCCTAGCAGCTGCCTGCAGAGAAGAGGAACCAAAAAAAATTTTTTTTAATCAAGTCTCATTCGGTCTTGATGTACAGCTGCCTACTTTGCTGTGGTGCCTCTCAGATCACATGCTGGCTCTGTCAGGAAGTGGCCTTTCTCCATCCACTCAGACCTCTCTCCAGTCTGGTAGCTAAAGTCTACCCCTGAAGGTTCAGATGTTTTTAAATCCTGAGAACAATTAAGGTAATTTTAGAACTTGAAGTCCCCTTAGAGCTTTGTTACTCAAAATTTAGTCCATAGACCAGTAGTAACAGCATCTCATGGGTACCTGTAGAGATGCAGATTAGACCCTACTCCAGATCTTTACAGAATCAGAACTTCTTGGGGTGGGGCCCAGGAATCTGTATTGTGACAAGCTGTCCAGGTGATTCTGAGGCACACTAAATTTTCAGAAGCCCTGACATGTTTATTATCTGGTGCCATTTTAAAAGTCAGGCCTCCTGCCTAGACCCTTGTCATCTCTCTCCCAGACCCTCTGGCTTGGATTCCTGTTCCATTGTTTTTTGTCTCTGTCATTTTCTTTTCTACTAGGTTAGGTTCCTGATTCCAGCCTCCATTGGCCTCTCTGGACCAGACTCCATCCCTGCACACTATATTCGGTATTCACCCACTTTGCTGGGCTCAATCGCTGACCTGTTTACTTATGATAGCCACCTTCATGCTTCCTTTCTAACCTACCTTCCTGCCTACAGCAACTCCTGACCTGACAGCAGAGGGTAAAATCTACACATGAAACCTCTAGGCATGGTGCCCATTAGCACAGGTCTCCACACTCTTGTCTGTGCCATCTGTCTTTCCCTCTTGCTGCCCATCTTCCACACAGCAGCCAGTTATTTTCCTAAAGAAAAAAATTGATATTATCCTCTGCTTAATAACTCCGGAAGGCTTCCAGTTTTCTGCAGGACAAAATGCAAACTTCTTAGCATGACATTCAAAGCCCACCACAGGCTGTAACAAATCTATATCCTGAACTTCATCAACGTTGCCCATCTCAGCCCCAGCCTTACATTTCTGCCAATTTACTTGTTGACTTCAGTGCCTTTGCACCTGCTATTTCCTCTGCCCGGATCACTCTTTTTCCTGCTTCTCCAGCAGGCAAATGTCAGCTAGTCTTTCAAGACTCAATCCAACTACTTCCATGCCTTCAGTAATGCTCTTTCTCGCTCCTCCAGGCTGAGTTACCTGTACTCTCCTTTGGGTACTTTGTTCACAACTCTTATTTCACCACTTGTGATGTTGTTTTTGACTTGTCAGCTTATACATCTTCTTCACAAACCAAAAGCTGTTTGTGGGCAGAGATGGTGTCTCATCTTAAATGAAATACCCAGTCTAGCATAGTGAGGGCACATTGTAGAAATGAAATAAATGCTGTCAAGATACTGTCAAATGAATATTCAGATGCTTAAGAAGTGTGCCCCAAAGAATATTGTAGACCAAGTACCTGTATCACTGTATTAAGGAAGCTTGCTTTATAAAGGTGCATAAAATAAATCCTTTTGTAAATAAGAGTTTCATCTTCTAAAGTAAAGAATTGCTTTGTGTCATAGTCAGTTTGGGCTGCCGTAGTAAAATACCACAGACAGGGTGGCTTAAACAACAGACTTTTTTTTTTTTTTCTCACAGTTCTGGAGCCTGGGAAGTCCAAGATCCAGGTGCCAGCAGATTTGATTCTTGGTGAGGGCTCTCTCCCTAGGTTGCAGACAGCAGCCTTCTCACTGGGAGTTCACATGGCATAGAGAGAGCTCTGGTCTCTCTTCCTCTTCTTACAAAGGCACCAATTCCATAATAAGGGCCCTACCCTCATGACCTCATCTAAACCTAATTACCTCCCAAAGGCCTCATCTCCAAACACTATCACATTGAGAGTTAAGGCTTCAACATATGAATTGGGGGGTGGGGGGGAACCCAAACATTCACCCACAGTACTTTGTAGTATCAAATAATCAACCCCTTTTTTCTCTATGAAGTGTTTTCATATATATGATTGTCCTAATATGGTAATTTGCACATGATTTTTCCAAGAATATCTGAAATTCTACTGTCTTTCTAATTCAGGAAGTTCTTTGTCAAAATCTTCTGAGTACCACTGGATTTGTTTTATTATGACTTCTGATAGAATAAGGTGTCTTGGAAAAAGGCAAAAGATGATATGTGGGTTATGAGTTTGTGGGTATGGGGCATTTTTGATTTTTAAAAAAATCTTTGATAAATGTAATAAATCTTTAACATATGCAACAAAATTTTGTAGGCTTTTATGAGAAAAGATACCTTCAAAATATTTTAAAATACTACCCAATTAAAGTTGTTTAAAGAAAAATTCATGTTACCTAAAATATATTTATATCTTTACATATGATTTTACTTGAGCCAGTCAGCAAGTTTGTGGTTTCTAGGGGATGGATGAAGAGTGCCTCAGGGCTTCCCTGGTGGCGCAATGGTTGAGAGTCTGCCTGCCGATGCAGGGGACACGGGTTCGTGCCCCGGTCCGGGAAGATCCCACATGCCTCGGAGTGGCTAGGCCTGTGAGCCATGGCCGCTGAGCCTGCGCATCCGGAGCCTGTGCTCCACAACGGGAGAGGCCACAACAGTGAGAGGCCCGTGTACCACAAAAAAAAAAAAAAGGGTAGTGGGATCTGAATTGATAATGACCGTCATAGTTTATACTTTCTCTTTTCAAACTGTGACCTCATAAAAAATAATTTTTAAAAAGCCCTACCTTGACTGGTTCCAACTCATATATTTTTCAATTTTTGAATTGAAATTAAACCCCTAAAACTATTCCCAATTCTTATTTGAGGCTAAACTACAAGGGTCCTGAGAACAGTAGGTACAAGTTTGAATGAGGATTTGTCTGCAACCTGCCATGATAGATTATATCATTGTGCCACATGAAAATACCTTTTAAGAGTTCTCAGTTGACTGCTCTTAATGAGTTTTTTGTTGATTTTTCTAAATTTTTTTCTTAATAAATCTTGGGCCACCAATTCAATTTTAATAACCTCTTTGCATCCAATGATCTATTTCTCCATCCCCTTTCACCCACTCGCTGTCATGTTCATACGCTTCATCTTGTCATCACTATAGGTCTGAAATCTCAATTTCAAGCATTCTATTCTTTGCTCACAGCCTTCTATCCTTAAAGTCACCTGCTCTTGAACACCCATCCCAGCAGTTCATTGAGACCTCCAACCCATTAATCTTGTCCCTTCCTCACTATATCTGAGTCCCCCTTTTCTTCCCCCATTCCTCTACCCATCCCCCCACAATGCCCTCAAGTCTTCAAACTTGTTCTCAGCCTAGGAACTAGCACTAGCTGTTCTCTCTGCCAGAAATACTTTTAAGTCTCATACTTGAATGACTCACTTGTAGTCATTCGTAGTTCAGTTTAAAGATTACCTATTCAAAGAGATCTTCTCTAACTATTCCATCTAAAGCAGCCACTTGGTCTATCTGAGATGACCATCATATCATCCGTTTTAAGTCTCTGTAAAGCACTTATTACCAATAAAAATTTTTCTTGCGGCTTTATGATCTGTCTCCATCCATTTCAGTATATGCTACATGAAAGCAGAGAGCTTGTCTGTCTTGTTCATTGAGAAATTGTGCTTGGCAACAAAGTAAGTACTGAATAGATATTTGAAAGAGGTAGAATGAAAGGAAAGAAGATGAAGGAAGGAAGGAGGGAAGGAAGGAAGGGGAAGAGAGGAAGATAGGAAAAATACAAATCAGTGTTAATAAAGAAGCATTCCCTTTTTAAAAAGTGAATACATAAGGAGTACATGAAAAAAACAATAAAAGTAATAATGATGATGGTCGACAAGCTTTGACTTCCCTCATCCCCCTTAGAGAAAGCTAATTATCTCGCCTTTGCACCATGACAGTGCTTTCTAAAAGTCCATAGAATAGCACTCCTCATCTTGTGTTATAATTATTTATTGACATTGTTGTCTCCCCCAATAAAAGGTGATCTCCTTGTGGGCAGGGAATGTGTCTGATTCATATTTATAGCCCTAGTGGCTGGCACAGGAAAATAGTAGAAGCTTAATAAATACTGACAGAACAAATGGGTGAAGGAAAGAAAGAGAACAAAACACTAGAATAATAATGTAAGGGATGGAAATTGTGATAAATTCCTCTTTTTGGTTCTGTTCCTTCTCTAAGTCATTGAAAATGAATGCAGGAAAGCATATACTTATAAGATGTACACTTATAGGACAGCATAGCATGGAGGTTAAGAGCATGGATTCTAGAGCCAGTCTATCTGGGTTCACAACCTAGTGCAACTACTTATCAGCTAAGTGACTTTGGACAAATTACTTAACCTTCCTGCACCTCAGTTTCCTCATCTACAAAATGCGGATAAAGACAAAATCTACCTCACAGTCTTGTATGAGAAATAAAGGAGTTAACATATGTATATCAATTAGCTTTTGATGCATTAAAAACTGCCCCCAAATGTAATACTTTATAACAACAATTATTAACTCATGATTATTTGGGTTGAAAATTTGCCCTGGACTCAGCTAAGCAGTTCTTCTGCTGGTCTCCCCGGGCTCATTCATGAGCTGGCAGTCAGCTTGCAGTCAGCTGGGGCTGGTTGGCCTCACTTGCATGTCTTGTACTTGGTGTGGGTGACTCAGTTGTGTATCTCTAGCACTTAGTAGGCTGGTCTGGACTTCTTCATGTGGCATCTGGGTTCTAAGGGTGGAAACGTGAGATCACACACAAATACCCAAGCACTTTCCAAGCCTTTTCTTGTGTCATATTTGCTGATATCTCTTTGGCCAAAGCAACCCACGTGGCCAAGTCCGGAATCAAGATGTAAAGAAATAGACTACTTCCTGATGAGAGGAGCTTCAACATATTGTGGTCAGTTCTGAAAAATATACAAAAACACAAAACACAGTTAGGATAGTGGCTATCACATAGTAAGGAGTATGTGAGTACTAGTTACCAGAATATATGGCAATACTTGTTACAGATGGTTTAGAACCCAGCCCCTATAGCACTTTGAGTGAAAATGGTAGTGAATTACAAAGTTAGACATAGAGACAGGAAACAGAACCAGAATGAAATATTCTCAACCAGTTTTATTTTATGGAAAATAAAATGGAAATTCTACAAAACTTCCAAAGCCTAACTCCACTTATAAGAGGCTGTTCAGTATTGCTTAGGAGGCAGGATCCTGGGTTCTGGGATCAAATTGTGTACTTCCTAGCTGGGTAACTTCCAACAAATTACCTAACCACCTTAAGCCTCAATTTCAGTACCTGTAGTATTGGAGAAATGGTAAGTTTTAACTCCCGAGGTCCTTGTGAGGATTACATGAGGCAAAGTATGTAAAGTGCTTCTGGCACTTGTGAACATGCAATAAAAGTTAGCTATTATTTTTCTTATTATTTTCAGAATCAAAAATTATCTAGTACTGTTTAGAGATTTCCAACCTTGGCAACACATTGGAATTACCCAGGGAGCATAAAACAACTGACACCCGTCCCACTTCAGAGATTCTGATGTAAATGATCTGGAGGGAGAACCTTGCATGGTGGGGTTTGAAAACTCCCGAGGAGTCCTAACGTGCAACCAAGATTTAGTACAACAGGTCTACTGTAGAGGATGTTAAAGGTGATCCAAGGCGAACATCTCACTGCACAAATGAGAAAACTGAGACCCAAAGATGTGATAGGAATTGTTTAATGACAACCAGGTAGTTGGTGAGAAAACTGGAATCCAGTATACATAGACTCCCAACCATGGCTCTTTCCCTTTTGTTTGGCCACGGTGAGTGAGGACCGGTTAGCCCAGGCCAGCCTGTGCAACCCTCCTCACCAAGAACCCAGAGCTGGGAAAGGGGAAGCTGACTTCCTGTTAAGAGTACCTGATAACAAATTCAAGACTCCAGAATTAACTCCAAGGATGATTTTGTTCTCCCTTGATTAATCAATCTTCTCCCTGCACTTTCAGGTCTGATTCAAAATAGGATTCAGATTCTGCTTATGTTTGTTTGAATTAGACTTTTATTTCATTTATTCAGTTTTCCTTAGCGAAGAAATTCCATCTTAAATACACATTCATGCAAGCTCAGAGCTATATTTGGGCGGGGGAGCAGACTTTTCTTCATTTCTGTTTTTCTTCTTTCCTCCCACCCTCCCTTCTCTCTCTTCCTCTTCCTCCCCTCCTTCCACCCCTCCCCCAGCTCTACCCTATGAAGGACATTTGTCTTAGATTAACTCACCTTCCTCAGCCCTTGTGAATAATCTTTACTGTAGAGAATTTTCTCCTCCTTTTAAATTGTTTGTGGAAATAGGAGTGTTCCTCAGTTCATAATAGTGATTCTGCTGAAATGCCAAAAATTCTCAGGATCAGAGGGCTAGCCTCCCTGCAAGGTCAGGAGAGATGGGGGGAATTCTGTGACTGTTCCCTTGGTGAAAGACTGACCCATGAGGGCTAAAAGAAATAGATGGATAGCTGGTGGTGTCAGGAATTTCTAAGGAGCGGGCAGAGTATTCAAAGAAAATTCTTTTTCTTCTTTTTTCCTCTCCAGCTTTAATGTTTACAAATATTAGCCCTCTGTCATTTTCTTTGAGTTTCTAATTACTAAGATTGAAGGAAACAAATTCAATGAGCAAGGAAAAGGTGGGTATAGAGCAAGTTTCTCAGGAACCTGGCCTTTTAAAAAAAGAAGTATTCTTACATGAATAAACATGGATAAAAAATTGAATATACAATATGATCTAATTTTCTCATTTATTATACATATATATGTATATATGATTATATATCCCACAGAATGATGGGATTATAGAGAATATTTTTTATTGCTGATCTGTAGCTTCTGATTTTTTTTTTGTTTTTTTTTGCTGTACGCGGGCCTCTCACTGCTGTGGCCTCTCCCTCTGCGGAGCACAGGCTCCGGACACACAGGCTCAGCGGCCATGGCTCACGGGCCCAGCCACTCCGTGGCATGTGGGATCCTCCCAGACCGGGGCACGAACCCGTGTCCCCTGCATCGGCAGGTGGACTCTCAACCACTGCGCCACCAAGGAAGCCCGCTTCTGATTTTTTATGATGAATATTTGTTACCATGTATCAGAAAAGCAATAAAATCATTATTTTAAAACAAAACAAATGCTAAATATTGATCTTAGAATAAAACCCTGCAGTCATTCTTTTTTCCTATTCATTATTCCCAAACTGTTTTCTTATGATGTTCAGGATCTTAGGAGAGTTATAAAATTAACTGATTTCTTTAATCACATATTGATTCGTGTGTGTGTACATGTGTGCACGCATGCTCAGGTCTGTTGTATTTTTGGCCTTTATTCCAACCCCCACTTATCACTTTAGGCCAATTTGTATCATTTCCCTGGCCTTCTCAGCATTTGTGACATTTCCAATTCCATGTGCAGATTTAATTAACATGCTGCTTATTCACCCTTCCACATCACTGATAACAAAAGACATAAAACCTGACCCAGCACTGACTGCTACACCACCTCAATACCTCCCACAACTGGACACAACCTTCTGCTTTACCCAGTTTTGGAGTCAAGCTGACTGAAACTGATTTTGCAAGTAAAATTCACTCAGACATTGCATCAAGTGATTTATGAAGTCCATGCAGCCATGTGGTGTCCCATTAATCACAGACACTACAATAATCTATTTGTGTGCAGCAGTCCTCATAAATCGGAATAAAATAAATTCCACAAGCGCATCCTCAGCTTTTACAACAGGGCACATGGTATTATTCAGGGCACCATCCACATAATGCAATGTTAGCAGACTTGCAGATTCCTGAGCTTCATCAAGCAAGTAAAAATATGCATTCATTTACCATTACATGCCAAAGCTAAAGAAATTACAGCTTGTTCATCCACCAGGTGAGACAATTTCTTTAGGGCTCAGCTCTCTCAAATTTTTTATGAAAACTGGTGTAAATAAACAGAGTATATGAGGCACAACAATAAAAGTGGTGAGATGAGGGCTTCCCTGGTGGCGCAGTGGTTGAGAGTCCGCCTGCCGATACAGGGGACATGGGTTCGTGCCCCGGTCCGGGAAGATCCCACATGCCGCGGAGCGGCTGGGCCCGTGAGCCATGGCCGCTGAGCCTGCGCGTCTGGAGCCTGTGCTCCGCAACGGGAGAGGCCACAACAGTGAGAGGCCCGCGTACCGCAAAAAAAAAAAAAAAAGTGGTGAGATGATTTTGTTAACAAACAATCCAAAATTATATCTTCAAATAAATATTGAGACTTAATTGTCATCACCATGTGGAGAGCCTTATTTCAATGACATTATGAAACAATTTTGTAAATTCTCTTTTGAGATTGATCTGTGTTTCACATAACAAAAGAATGTCTTTAGTTGAGACAAGCTCACTTTATCTGTGAGTGTATTTCTTGTCTTGAATATAGTCCAAAATTATTGAAGACCATGTTTGGTAAAGATTGTGAATGATCCAGCTAGGTAATAGTAATTTTTTCCGCATGTAAACAAATTAATTTTTCCTAATTATGTAAACAGAATATTGTAAAATTAAAATATAACATATAAAAATAAATTGCATTAAATAATAATGACAGGGCTTCCCTGGTGGCGCAGTCGTTGAGGGTCCGCCTGCCGATGCAGCAGACGCGGGTTCGTGCCCCGGTCCGGGAAGATCCCACATGCCGCGCAGCGGCTGGGCCCGTGGGCCATGGCCGCTGAGCCTGCGCGTCCGGAGCTTGTGCTTCGCAACGGGAGAGGCCACAACAGTGAGAGGCCCACGCAAAAAAAAAAAAAAATAATAATAATAATAATAATGACATAAAAAATTGCATAAAATCCTAACACACAAAGATAATCACTCTTAATATATTAGTAAATAGCTTTTGCAGAATATTATCTATATGTGTTTGTGTCTTAAGAGATGGATAATGGAGATACAGATATAAACAAAATGAGATAAGATGAGATTCCACCATAATTGTTGTATTATTACTTGCTTTTAAAAAAATCACCACTAGTGACTTCACTGGTGGTGCAGTGGTTAAGAGTCCACCTGCCAATACAGGGGACATGGGTTCAAGCCCTGGTCTGGGAAGATCCCACAAGCCACGGAGCAACTGAGCCCGTGCGCCACAACTACTGAGCCTGCGCTCTAGGGCCCGCAAGCCACAACTACTAAGCCCACATGCCACAGCTACTGAAGCCCGTGTGCCTAGAGCCCGTGCTCTGCAACAAGAGAAGCCACCACCATGAGAAGCCCGTGCACCGCAATGAAGAGTAGCCCCTGCTCTCCACAACCAGAGAAAGCCCGCGCACAGCAACGAAGACCCAATGCAGCCAATAAATAAATTTATTTTAAAAAAAATCAACACTAGATTGTGGATCTCTCTCCAATACAATAAAAATAGAACCACATCATCATATTAATGACTATAATTTTCCATTACATAGATTTATTTAATCAACACTCCATTCATGGACATTTAGTTTATTTTCAATATTTCAACTATGAACAAGATTATGATGGACATCCTGGTTGTTAGCTATGTGTACACTTGACCTTATTCTCTTCTTAGAAAGAGTTCTTAAAATAATAAATTTTCTTAGAATAAGAAATATTTTCTTAGAATAAACTCAAATCTGGATCAGGGATACACCCAGCTAATACTTTGAGGTGTATTGTTAAACTGCCTTCCAGAAAGATTGTACCAAGCTATGCTATCACCAATAATTCATGAAAGTATTCCTTACTCCCATCCTTGCTAATCCTGAATATTGCCAATCTTTAAAAATATTTGTCAATCTGATTGATGAAGTGTTTTCTCACTATTTTAATTTGCATGTCTTTGGCTATATTTGGTTGAACATCTTTTCATATGTTTATTGGTTATTTATATTTCTTCTTTTGGGAGTTACCTGTCCTTATATATTTCCGTTTGGGGGAGGCAACGTCATCAATTTTACTGATTTATGGCACAATTTTTATAATAAGGTAAGGCTGTTTTTTAATCAAAACCAAGGTATGAGCCTAATGAGTCTAGTTTCCTCATAGACTTTAACTGGATCAGAGGTCAGTTCCAAAAATATTTTGAGAAATGGCAACATTCTTAGAAATTGGGTTTGTTTTGCCAAGGTGACAACATGAGTGCTTTGAAAAGCAATACTCATTTGTATATTTGATTTGTCTATATTTGTTTAAGTAAAACATTATAATCCTTAGGCTTGACTAAGAGCCTGTGCTTTGGAATCAGATTGCCTATCCTCAAATTCTAACCCTTTCATTCAAAATCTGGGTGACCAAAATCATGTTAGTTAACTATTCTGTGCCTTGGTTTCCTCATCTATAAAATGAAGGTGATAGTCCCTACTGCATAGAGTTGTTGGGAATTCAATGAGAATATGTATCGATACATAAAGTATTTAGAATTGAACTGAGAACGTTTTAAGTGCTCAATAAATATTAGCTATTATTAAGTGCAATACTGTATGGTTTCATGACCTGCTCAAACTTAAACCACCAGTTCTACTTTAAAACACTTTTAAAATGTATGTTTTATTGCTCTCTTTGCAGGTAAACCGTCCTGATGATATGCTTAGACTCCTCAAATTTCAGTTTAGGAACTTAAAACTTAAAAGAGAGTTCTAGAGTAAGAAATAAATCAGAAGCCAAAGGAAATTCTCTTCTTAGTTCTCTGGTGGCTTTTAGGATATCGCAACAAGAGAATAAGGAAAGGCGTTCAAATCCTTGCACAGGTCTGACAGTGACATAAACAGTTAAGGCATCACTTAAGCAGGATTTAGCAAGTTGGGGAGCAGGACCAGGTGAGTTGGATGCAGAGGGACCTAGAAGCTAGGTTGGAAGGCTTGGGTAAACTCATGGCTCTGAATAGGTAAACGGCCACTGCTCTAATCTTTGTGAGTAAGGACATGGAAGCACCAAGCAGCCTAGCCGAGACGTTCTGATCCTGGAATAAGACAAAGAGATCAGGCTCAATGTATGATGAGTTGGTACTAGACAGAAGGTACTACAGCATCATAGTGATGCATGAAGTCACCAGGACTTGGATCTAAATCCTGAGTCAGGCACATGGCTTATGTCCTTGGGATATTCAGGTAATTTCTCTGAGCCTCAGTTCCTTTTCTATAAAAATATGTTTGATCATACCCTTTAATGAGATTGCTATGAGGATTAAAATCGTTAAGATATCAAAAGCATTTAGCATCTACTCGGTTCCATGTGCTTAATTAATAGAACCTAACAAGGAAGCAGAGGAGATGTTAAAAATATTTGGGATCTAAACTGCCTGGGCACTGATTGATTAATCAGAACAAATGCCTGACCAATGAGGACAATTAGAAGGGGTCCCCAGTGAATAGAGAAGTTGGCCCAACCAATAAGAAGGGATGCAGCCCCACACACCCTACTGGTTTCTTAGACACATCTATACTGTTTCTTAGAGATAAGAAAGTGGTTTTCATATTAAATAAGGGTTTCAGAGTTGGGGGCTTTGAGAAAGGAGCAAATATTCAACAGGTCCACCTAGCAAACACTCTAGAGTCAGATGGAGGGGAAAAAAACGGTAATGTGGGGAGTTCTGTTTTCTAGAGACTGTACTTTCAGACCAGGTGAAGCGCCTCAGGGTGGTATGGTAGTAGCTGCTGCACAGAAAAGCAGCTGGTGCCCATCAGAAACTCAGGCACCAAATGCCTAGGCAACAGAGCCCCACCCCAGGCATCATCACTCATCAGCAGAGGTTAGGATACAGACAGCCAGGTGTTTAGGCAAAAGGAATGATTGCAACTGTAGAATGAGTCAGAAGAAAAGAGAGGGGAACTGATAACAACTTTATTAGCTCTAAGTTGTGGCAATTGGAGGAAAAGATCCTCTCACACTGTCTGCTCCGTAGTATAACTAGAGTCAGAGTACATGCAGAGGTAAGTGAGTAACCTGCTAGCCCAGAGGCGTGTGGCAGAGGCTTCCACGCTAGACCCAGCATGCATGAGATGGCGAAGCGTCAGCACATTTAAGATCATTAGCACTCAGGACCTCATTTTCCTCATTGATAAAATGAAGGAGTTGAACTTCAGGATCTCTGAAGCCTCTTCCAAGCCTCTATAACGTGCCTTTATTTCTATAAGAAATCTCAGTACTGAAGGGGCCTCCAGTTTCAATGGTCTTTTACCTTCCTCACAAAGTGTTGATGCCTAATAGATGCTAAGTAATACTTTTTTTTTTTTTTTAGCGGTACTCAGGCCTCTCACTATTGTGGCCTCTCCCGTTGCAGAGCACAGGCTCCGGATGCGCAGGCCCAGCGGTCGTGGCTCACGGGCCCAGCCACTCCGCGGCACGTGGGATCTTCCCGGACTGGGGCATGAACCCATGTCCCCTGCATCGGCAGGCGGACTCTCAACCACTGCGCCACCAGGGAAACCCTAAGTAATACTATTTATTCTTGTTATTCATCTGAGAAAATATGGTTTTAATGAAAAGCTAGAAGCTTGTTTTCAGGTTCTCACCATGTGGCAAAATAACAAAATGGAAAACCAGAAGCTAAGTCTAACCCATTAAACTCAGGAACTCCTAATTTATTTTGCATTTTCGAAAATCTATTGTGGCATGTTTGGCTTTGTGTCACAGCTCATTACCGCTCATTATCGCTATGCTATTTGGTACACCTCCCAACTAGTTTTCTTGCTTCCATTCATTGTTCCTCTCTTACTCTGCTGCCATAATTTCAACTTTTTATTAAGTATAAGGTGCCATCACTTGTAAGCAACCACATTATTTTATGTACCACTGAGAAAGAAAATAAACAACTGCCAATTAATCTATGACACACCTTCAATGGTGGGCTGTATCTCACTTTCAGAGTTGTTAAAATATTTTAAAAGTGTGTCTTAAAATCAATAATAAATAGTATGTTTATAAAATAGGAATCCCATAAGGTCACTTGCCTCTGAAGTTTCCAAACACTCCCTGTAGGATGAACTCTAAACTCTCTGCTACAGATTTTGGGCCTTCACTATCCAGCCCAACCTTACTGGACTTTTCTCCTAACATATGCCACCAGCCATCCAGTTGCCTCCAACTTAATTTTTTTTTTTAATTGCAAAAGCATAGGTTCTCTTCCTTCCTTCAACATGCCTAAACATCTACTATATACCAAGCCCTATTCTAAGCATTTCACTGTTTTCTTTGTTTGGAATCTCTCTTAACCCCTAAAACTGGTATCTATTTTTCCTTGAAAATCCAACCCAACTATCTTCTCATTCATGAAAAAGTTTTGTGAAACTTTCTCCAATTTCCTCATGTAGGCTTAATTTTGTAAGCTTCTATTACACTGTGTTGAAACAGTTGATTCACCAGTTGCCCATCCTAGACAGTGGGCCCTTCAAGCACACAAAAAAGTGACATTTATTTTTGTAGTTGGAATAGGGGTTAAAAATGTGAGATCCAGCTTTCTAGCTTCTAAGTTCCTATCCTGCCTAATAGGAAATCACACACCCTAAGTGGGGAGACAGACATGAAAAGTGACATTTTCAAGGTAGTACAGACTGCTAGGAAGTACAATCACTATGAGGTGAAGTTCTTGGGTTTGATCCTCACACAGGCCAGAAGTACTACTGTAAACCACAGACCAGACCCCATCTCACAAGGTTTGCAAGTAGCAAACCTTTAGTGACTATCTGAACCTATTATAGGTTAAGAAAAAAAATCCCATTATTAAAGATACTAGAAGACTTATTAAGAATTTATTGTATGCTCTGAATCCTGTAGGTGCTAATTTCCCAAGTGACTGATGAGAAAAATGAAACTCTTATTAAATTACGTATTCAAAGTCACACAGACAAGTGACGAACACAGTCCGAATTTGATCCCAGATCAATCTGATTCCCGAGATAAAGTTATTTCCATTAGAGTACCTTATGGCACAATACCTCATCATCATTGAAGACATTTCTCATTTGGTTAATAACTTGTCAAGGAAAAAAGCGGATAGTCCTCTTCTTCAAACATCTGTGATTGGCATTAATGGCTAGCTCTTCGCCCTGGCAAATCTAATATGAAACGTGACATGGTCTTTGGCAATAATCAGTTGATGATGAAGACACTCTTGGAATCTCTTTCCTTCCTGTGGAGTATTTTCTTCCTGTGACATTTCATGCCTCACAAGCTCAATCTTCTAGTTTTCTTGTTAATCTCAGACTAGTAGTCACTTACACAGTCACAGCCTACTGGCAACTAGCATGTGGTCAATGAACTTGATTTGTTCCATGAACCTAAGTTTGAGCTTGAAAAAGCTAGTGAAGAACATACAATGCAGGCAGTAAGATGATCAAGATACATTAATGATAGAGAATATGGATATGCTATCAATATATTAAATATCAAATCAAAATATTAAAATATTCCTTAAGTTCAAATGAGAAATAGAAGGAGGTGCTGATTAAAGTCCATAATAAACCTATGCATATTGATGCAATGAGGGTGATACTAGTGGGGAAGGCTTCAAAGGGGAGCACACATGGGCAGCCTTGCAAAAGAGGCTTGGAGAGGAAGTAATATGTTCTGAAGGACTTGGAAGAAAGAAGGAAAATGAGGGTTTGAAGAGCCTCATTCCTTTTTGAGTTGCACAGGACAGGGTCTTGGTGACCCACAATAAAGTCATAGGCAGAGACTGTCTGAGACTGTGGAAGCTCAGGAAATAAAACTCACTGGGTAACATAATATAGATGGCCACCCTCTCATTTGAATAAGTGGAAAGTTTTGATATTACTTATTTTATTGCCAGTAATCAGTACTAACAAAATGCTAAGGTCTTCTTGGAACCCTATAATATTGAAAATATTTTAAATGCCAGGATTGGTAACCTAATCATTATACATTCATTATATAGTCTACAAACAAGTGCAAGTTAGTTATGAGTGCATGTCAAAATTGCATCTTGTCTGAGAATGTATAATAATAGCTAAGGTAAGAATAAATGGTTAATGTTATTTCAGTTTAAGCTAAAATAGTATTTAGGATAGGTTAACTGCTGTAACAAATAAGCCCCAAATCTCAGTGACTTATCACAGTAAAGATTCATTTCTCACCTAAATTACAGTCCCCTGAGATTCCATGAGGTAGATGTAGTGAATGCATCTGTGTATAGGAGGTCTGCTTCATGCAGTGATTCGGGGACCCAGGATCTATCCATTTAATGGTTCTAAATACTTGTAGGGCTTCAGAGTCCCCTGTGGTATGCTCTGCAGCCAGCCACCTGAGAGAGAAGAAAAAAGTACACAGGATTTTGGAAAGTACACAGGATTAGAGGCCAGTCTGGACAAGATCCCCATCACTTCCATCTATACTCTGTGGCCCCCATCTACTGAAAAGAAAGTGGTAAGTGTTGTCTAGTTGTGTGTCCAGAGTAAAAGAAGGAATATAGATATTGGTAAGCACTACCATTATCCCCAGAAAATAGGTAATAAATTCTCATTTAAATGACAAAACAGCTGTATGATATATAGGCTATGAATATAAAAAATAAGTATTCTGATGAACATTATCATATCAGAATTTACATTCAAATGAGTGATGTCTCCTTGTCAGCAGTTACTTGGAAAAACTGTATACTTGTTCCGTGAAAACCACCGATGCCTATCACTTTTTTTTATTGAGATAAAATTGACATAAAACATTGTATAAGTTTCAGGTATACAACAAAATGATTCAATATTTGTATATATTGTGAAGTGATCACCATTTTTAAAACACTTTTTAAAAAAGCTTTCCTCTGGAATATGTCTTGGTTCTTTTAAATATTCACAACAAATCTCCATCTTTAGAGGATGAATTTGATATTGTAAAAAGTAAGTTATAATATGTTGGGTCAGATATGACGATTAAACGATGTGTTTTATTTTCTCATGAGATTACACAAGGCAATTCCAAAGTAAATGTTTTAAGAATGTGTTGAGTAATGACATCATTGTTGGAAAAACTGTAACTGTATTTCTTAACATAGATGCCATTTAGATTTGGGGAAAAGCATCTGTAATTTGGATCTATGAATCTTCAGGCAATTGAAAGCAGGGAGATGAACAGGCAGCTGGGTAGACAGAGAAGACAGAGGTGGGTAGCACTATAGTAGGTGGAAATCCCTCCTCTTCTCTATAGTACAGGCCTAGGTCCTCTCTTCTCAATTTTCTTACTCTTGTTTTTTCCAGCCATTGAGAATGCTTATAAGCACAGAATATCAACTAAAATAGACTTACCTTTTGGAGGGGTCTCAATCATTTATTCCCTTTCATTAGTTCAGTTTTATAAAAACACTCCTTTCTTGGGAGAAAATTTTTAAGTAAGGACATAACACTTTCCCTTAAAATCATACTGCATATAATTTACCAGGTTACATGACCTGATAATTTGTAAGGTTAAAATATTTGATGATTCATAGTTAAAGCCTTCAAATGTTGAACATTTTAAAAGATCTAATAAAATAATGAAAGCAAAAAAAAATGTTTTAAGTTAAAAAAAAGAGAAAGTTTTGCAATGTAACGTGCTTTCCAAGGAACAGGGAAAGGTTTTTAACCCGAGGGCCCTCTGCACTGGGGAGATGAGCACTTTCACTAAGTGTTGGAGGGAATGTGTGCTGATAAGAGTTTGCAGAAGGCAATCTGGCAACGCCTGTGAAAAAAGAGCATACTTTTGGACCCACAATTATCACTTCCAATTTAGGAATTGGCCAAAGAAAATCACTAGACAATTTGCAAATTTGGCTAAGTGGGAACCCACTGCAGCTTTGTTTATGACAGTGAAAATATAAAACAAACAAAAAATCCTAAAAGTATATTATTATGTCATGATTAAGTATAACATAATACACCCATTCAATGAAATAATATTCAGTGGTAAGAAGGATGCAGTTATTGATCCTAAAGATCAATATGCTATGTATACAGACAAGCGAAAAGGCAATTATAAATTAGGATGACTATTCCATCTTCTATTTTATACTTTAAAGGAGAAAAGAAGGCTTCAAGACGTATAACAAATGTCATTAGAGTGGTTAATATCTCAACGGTGGGATTATGGGTGGCATTTTTTCTTTTTTAAAAAAACTTATATTTTCTCCCCCTCCCCCTCAATGGGCATGTATTTGTAAAGAATATATATTAGGAGTAGTATTGCACAATGTGGATTCTGGAGCCATACTGCCTGGTTTTGAATCCCAATTTTCCTTTTAAATAAATATGATATTGGGCATATTATTTCACCTTTCTGTGTCTCTGGTTCCCTACCTGCCAAATGGAAGTAATTTTGTACCTACCTCATCAGGCTGGAGTGAGGATTAGAAGTGGTAATATAGCCAGGCAATCAGTCAATATGCATAAAGGAAACACTACATAAATATTGTAATTTAGTAATTAGGAAAACAATGGAGCTATTTCCATTTTTAGAAAAAACACTAATCACTATTTTTCATATGCAAATTAGGGAAGAAGGCAAGATACCCTCATAGATAGTAACAATTTAAAGTAGGTCCACAAAAAACAATAAAACTGCAAAGAAAAGCAACTTGCCATTCCCCAACTTACTGCATGAGGCAGTTTAACACACTAGGTTCCAAACCAGAAAGCCACTCACACAGCTCTGAGTCCTTGCAAATCACACAACCTCCTGCACCTGCGATTCCTCAACTATAAAGTGGAGAAAACATAACGCATTGGCGATACTATAAGGCATTGGCCTTATAGGGCTATTCTGTAGATTAATTAACATAAGCCATATGAAGTGCTTATTAGCAAGCACTCTATAAAGTTAGCTATTATTATTATCATTATTAATGACCACCCTTGAAAATAAGTCTTTGACTGGAATGAGTCTGAGAAAATATCACAAACGGCCCAAGATTAGACAGACTGCCAAAGTGGGACCAACTGAACGATCAGAAGAAGAAGAAAAGCAAATATCTGGTCAGGCAGATGCTACATAGGAATAGGTGCTGAGATATCACAGAGCAGGGATCCCAGCTCAAGCATAAAGCCCGAGGAGACTCTCAAGGAGAAGGACTCTAAAAATGACAACAGAAAAGGAGAACAGCAATTTTATCCACACTGTGCCCCGTGTGGTTGGTCCTCTGCATTCTGACCTCCATATTACAGAAGGGGAAACAGATTCAGAAGGGATGAGCAAGGGAGACAGGATCCTAGGCCAAACCTTAAAGAGAATCTCTGTTCTGTGCACATCCTTGCCAGCTCTGAAGCAGCTGCCATACATGGGCGGGGCAGATAAGACAGGAACTGCCTCCTCCCTTAATAATAATGAGTCCAAGTACCAGGTTCAGAGCCCAAGATCAGACGCTTAGCCCCCAAACTAGGGATCCTATGTCACTGAAATGGCCTAAGCCTAGATAACTGAGAATCCATGCATAGTTGATCCCAGTTGAGGGGGAGCAGAGAGGTGGGGGGAAGAGGGAAAGAAGTCAGGCTTGCTGTTGTCCTGGCTTCTTCAAAGATTTTTCTAGTATGTATGCAACATCTTTATAAAACAATGACACTTTTTTTGCAACTCAATTCTAAGAGTCTGTGTATCTGACTCAAAAGATAACTTCTACATTTCTATTTTAGTTTCAGGAAGAGGAAACACGCACAGCACGCACCTCCCAGAGTTGACTACAGTAGAGAGGCTGGGCTAGACATTGTATCTAAGGAGGAGGGCTCTAACACTAGCAGTCTGTCTATTGCCCTCTCATTTCCACTTACTGCTAGGCCCCCAGCTGGGCACTTTGCTTCTCAGACATTTTCAACAATTTAGCAAACCCCTCCCATCCGACCCCCACAATGGCCAATAGGGGGCGGATTTTCTCTTCTTCCAGACCTCCACCAACCACATATTCTGATTCCTTTTCCTTTCAGACCTGTGGGTTTTTTGTTTTATCCCCAGTTTGGAAGACTCCCTCCTGCCCCAACCAGCCATAGTGCTTTTTTTTTTTTTAAAAGAGGTATTTCCTAAAACCAAGAGAGAAGGGCCACAGACAGAAATGTTCAAATATCTTTTTGTTTGTAATTCTTCCATCCTTCTCTTTGTCAACTCGCTCCTGCATGCATGCATTCTTATAAGTCCTGGCCTCTCCAATGAGCTGACAATCTAATGGGGGTGAATCAGAGCTATTTAGAGAAAGACTTATAATACAACATATTTATTTATATATTTTATTTTTATATATATATATATAAACATTTGTGATATAACATGGTAAATGTTATAAGCAGAAGTACTTATAAAATGTTATAGAATAGCTAAGGGAATAAGCTCAAGATGCTTCCCAGAAGAGGAGGCATTAAACCATATTCCGTGTATACTTCTAACTCTTACATTTGTACATGCCTTTCAGGGTCTATGTAATCCCTCCCAGTCCTCTTTCTCCCTTGACCCCCAGTAGTCATCATGTTGGGCCCACCTAACCTCTTCTGTATCCTTAGTCTGGTTTCTGAAGATGAGGGAATCCTTTTGTGTTTGAGCCCCAATCTCATTGCCTTGGCTTCTGGCCACCTATGGTCCCTCCTAGATCCCAGAGAGGAAACAGCTATTTCGTAACTGAGCTCCTAGTTCACACACTGGTTTCAGATAAGCTCCAGGCCCTTGCAGGTTTCTTATTTGCCACTAGTTATAGGCTTTAAGGAACTATGCTTGCTTTCTCTTTTGTTTCTCTATTAATTCTATGGCAAAGGACCACATGTAACTTGAATTTTCTCAGCTATTACATTCAACTTAGTCTGACTTGAATTCCCATGAGAAGTCAGACTATCACCTGTGTCTATCTACCTTGCAGGAGGTTCTACCTCCAGAATCCCAGGAACGATGGGTTGTCTACATTGTCCCTTGCCTGTGTTCAATCTGTAGCTTTCCCTAACCTTTAATATATTGCCTTTAAAAATAAACAGACAAAAAAGCAAGACCATGGCAATGATTATTACTCTCTTTTTTCAACCTACTGTAGCTTTCTCACTTCTGTATTTTTTTCCATTGCCTGACCTTGGCTTTTCCTGTTGAGTCCCACAATGTTACTTGCTACATTTTAATAATGTCTTTATACTTGCATTTGAACAGAAATATAGATAACCTCCTCTGCAAGAGTGGAAAGGGCCTTTTAACACAGCTCAATGATGACAGTTTGTTGGCAAATCCCACAGTGGAGTTCTGGTGCCTTGTTGGGGTACAAGAAACGATCATGTTTAACAGTGTTGTGTTTTATTTTTCTTACATTTTGCTAATAGAATACCCAGCATATTTTAAATGATTTTACTACTTAATACTTATAATTATAGAAATTTAGGGTATGAGGTACTTTGGAGGTCGTCTAACCTGATGTCCTACACAAATGCAGGAATTGTTTCTACAACCTCCCTGGAAAGTAGTCATGTCGACAGCTCTTTAAATGCTTCCAGAAAATGGGGTGCTCACTCCCCCCTTTCCACTGTTGAATGTTTTCTCTATTACTCTCTGATAATCAGTGATAATTAATGAGCCTCTTCCCCTCCTCAGGACAAAGAAATATGATTGGAGAAATGTTTAGTTTTCTGATGCCAGTGACTGGGGACTATTCCACTGGTATCTTTGGCTTTTCCGTTTAGGATTAGAGTGGTTAAACCAAAATATTTATAAGAAGTATAAATTAGTTCTGCAAACATAAGATGTCAAAGGCATCTTTGTTTCTTTTCTCCTTACACTGCCCTGCTGTTAACTTCGGGTTCATTAGTCACGATTTTCAGATCCACTTGGCTGCCACCTTCCTGCAGCCAGACCATCTTGGATCAAAAGGTCGGCCGGCCATTCCCATCTCACACCTGCCACAAGATCTAAATTTTTTTTTCCCCACACTGATCCAAGTCACTTTTTGTTAATTCACTAATATTATTGACCCTGTAACACATCCTGTGAATGGTGGGCCATTACAGAGCCTATCATTTCGAGAAGCTTTTCTGACAGCTATAGATGAGAAACAATCCCCACACGATGCATTTTGCATCACTTCAGCTGCTTCTTTACTTGGTTTAACACAAAGAACATCTTTATTAGCACATTCACAATAAATGAAAAAATTAAAACCCACCACTTTTGTCCATGAGCTTGGGGAAAGAAAGGGCAATGTCAGATGACATTAATGATGCATGGGATATGCAGGTCTAATCATGTCAAGACTTGTAGTAATCCAGTATTCGGCCTTACTAAAGGGAGAAAAATTCACGTCCACTTTCCATTCGCCCCCTCCCTTAACGTAGCACCTCGGCACAGACTGCAGAGCGACAAAACATACAGGATGTGGACAGTTAAAACGCAACTCAAGCTACAGCGGCCCCCAACAGTTCTCCCCACCCCACCCCCCGGAATATTTACCTAGACCATTTAAAGCACTTAATTAATTCACCAGCAGCTTCGCTGGAGGCGTCTCGAGCTTCCCGAGACTCCATTACATAATATCTTTTACAAAGTCTATTCCCAGCTCGAGTGGAAGATGGATTCTCATCCAGTTTTGCGGAGGTTCCATGCATTTGCTTCCCTTTCCCCGGGTTCGATCCGGCGGGTGCCCCAGCCAAGGGCTGCAGCAATCCCCTCGGCCCCGAGCTCCGGGTTCCCCGCCACTCTCCGAACTCAAAGCCGGCCCCAGAGGTGCAGCCGTCTCGCCCTCGGGGCTCCCAGGCCAGCCACGGTGGCCCCGGGGCTGGCGGGCGCTCGGGACGCCGCGACTCTCGCAGCTTGCCGGGTGCAACCGGAGCCGCAGCGCGCCGGCGATGCCCGAGCCGCAGAGGCGCGCGAAGACTCGGCCGCAGGGCCGGCTCTGTGCGCCGGGCTCCAGCAGGCGCAACAGGAGGAGGGGGAGGCCTGGAGGAGGAGGCGTGCGAGGGAGGAAGGGCCCGGCCGCCGGGGAGGGAGGGCAGAGGAGGGGGGAGGGGGCCGGCCGGACCGGGCGGGGTGGGGGGGCAGCCAATGAGCGGCGCGCGGCGCGGAGGGGGGGGGGGGCGCGGGTTGGGGGATGAGGTAGGATGGGGGAGGGCGCAGCCGGAGCGGCCGAGGCTCGAGCCATAAACAAGCGCCCGGAGGAGCGGCGCAGGAGTGAGGCGAGACGGGCGCGCGGAGCGGACGCCGCGGACCTTCTGCTGCGCCACCGCGCCCACTCGGCAGCTCGGGAGGCGGGGACCGGCCCGGAGGCTGCGCCGCCACCGCCACCGCCGCGGGGCCGACCGACGCGGAGGAGGAGAGGGAGGAGGCGCCGCCAGCCGGGGCTGGAGCCGAGCGCAGCCGCCGCCGCCGCCGCCGCCAGAAGTTTGGGTTGAACCGGAGCTGCCGGGAGGAAACTTTTTTTCTATTTTCCCCCTCCCTCCCGGGAGGAGGAGGAGGAGGGGAAGCCACCGCTGGCGCCAACGCTAGTGGGCTCGGGGTCGGCGCGGCCCGCACGGGGGGCGGGGGCCTCGCCCCGCGAGGGGAGGCGCGCCCCGGGGGCCCCGAGGGGGGCGGCGAGGACCGCGGGCTGCGGGTGCGGCGGCGGCGGCGCGTGTGCCCCGCGCAGGGGAGGGCGCCCGCCCCGCTCCCGGCCCGGCTGCGAGGAGGAGGCGGCGGCGGCGCAGGAGGATGTACTTGGTGGCGGGGGGCAGGGGGCTGGCCGGCTGCGGGCACCTCCTGGTCTCGCTGCTGGGGCTGTTGCTGCTGCTGGCGCGCTCCGGCACCCGGGCGCTGGTCTGCCTGCCCTGCGACGAGTCCAAGTGCGAAGAGCCCAGGAGCTGCCCCGGGAGCATCGTGCAGGGCGTCTGCGGCTGCTGCTACATGTGCGCCCGCCAGAGGAACGAGAGCTGCGGCGGCGCCTACGGGCTCCACGGAGCCTGCGACCGGGGGCTGCGCTGTGTCATCCGCCCCCCGCTCAATGGCGACTCCATCACCGAGTACGAAGTGGGCGTCTGCGAAGGTAAGGTCGCCAGCCGCTGGCCCCTTTCCACCTGGCCCGCGCCGCCCCCTCGGCGCTGGTTGCGCCGAGCAAAGTTTGCCCGAGACTTTCCCGAGGAGAGAGGGCTCCTCGGGAGGAGGGGCGCCCGCCACCCCCGGGAGAGAGCCCCGCGTCCCTTGGTTCCCGCTCGCTGCTCCCCCTGACGCTTGGTCAGCCGCGGGCGAGGTTGGATTTCGTGGGTGGGGGCCGGCGAGTGGGGGATCGCCCCTGGCCGCGCACAGACGCGCACACGTGTGGCCCATCCGGCTGGGGCTGGGTGGGGTGGCCCGGCTGTGCGCCCGGAGGTGTGGGTTCCGCGGGCAGGGGGCACTGCGGAGGCTGTCGCGAGCCCCTCGGGGAGTCCAGCCCCTGCCGCCCTCCCCGCACTAGCGCAGTGTGGAACCGAGTGCTGCACCGCGTCCGCGAAAGTCCATTTTCTGCTGTCGGAGGAGACGTGTCTCCAGCTCACACTCCCTGTGTGACTCTTATTATTTTTTCCTTGCGCTTTTCCTTCACCCCCTTCCTCCTCCTGCGCATATAAATCAATTTCAGCTCCGGAATATGTCAGCCCAGTGGAAGTTACATACGGTGGTTACTCATTTGTTTGCCTATTGAAAACGGTCAACGGCTTTCTTTCTTGAATGAAGGGGCGGGGGCGGGGGGCCGGCACCTAGGAGTGAGAAGTTGTTTCTATTAGTGGCAGCTTTTTAAGATCAGATATCCGCGTGTTTCCAGTCGTGTTGCCGGTTCCTTCTTTTTTGTGTTCTGCTGGTTGCTGCACTTAAGTATTGTGCACCATGGTGTCTGACGGAAGGCGAAAGATTAGATTAGTGGAGCCTCCCTCCTTGGGAGAACCACTGTTGATGGGTGTCGGCCTTAAGCCCTGCCCGCCGGCCTCGGCCTCGGGGTGCCTGGTGAGGTTTGGGGTCTAGAGAGACGCAGTGAGTTCTTTTTATTTGGCTAATACCAAATTAAAAGGACTCAGCACCAGTTAAAAGTGGGATCCCTGCTTGGGCTGATGTTGGGGCGAGATGCTGTTCTGGGGCATCCAGGTGTATGAGCAGAGCGCAGCAGCGTTACTTCTGGAGGAACGGAGAGGAGGAGGGACAGGCGCCCTCTGCCCCGTCCCTTCCTTAGTACTCAGCCTGCGCAGGAGACCAGGGAGGGGTTTATTCTGAAGCATCCTTACGTGTGTATGTATGTTTATTGTGCTGGGATACTGAGAAAGGAGGTAGCAGCCTTAAGGATAAAATGGGTCTGTTAAAAGGCTTCCATTCTGTGGTTTTCTTTACACACACGCATATTCATTGATAAGTTCAGTTTTTAAAGTTTGGACAGTTCTGGAAAGTCAGGAAGGCCTTTCTGGTTTGGAGGCTAGTGGGCAGTAATGAGTGAAGGGAACTCTTGGAGGGAAGTGCACCACTGCACCCTTAGGACATTGGATTAGAAGAGTTTGTTTGCTTCAAGTACAAAAGCCTCTCACCTGGTGTTAAGTCCCATAACGTTTTTATTTCTCACAAAAAGAAAAACGGCCAGGAGATTAACTTCTGATACCATTTTATGTGTTTGACTTTGGGAATTCTGAATGAGTTGGAGGAAAAGATGCATCTTTGAACCCTGCCACTTGGACTGTGTAATTTACTTAAGCCAGCCTCCCATAAATCTAAAAAGAACAAGCAACCTGAAACAAGGTTAAATGTGGTAGAAACTGCTCTGAGAAGGACTTGGGAAGGTTCTAAAGACTAACCCTTGTTTTGTTTCTTCATGATAGATTCCTGGTGAAGGAAATGTGGAGCTCAGGGAACATTCACGGTAATCAAGTGTTTTGGCACCAACATTCTGGTATCATAGTATAGAGTTATTTTGGCAGTTTGTTGGTGAGTGTTTCATTCCTCTGAAATGATGCGATCCCTCATAGCTTCGTTTCTTCTGGTAACACCCCACGCACTTGGTATTAGCCTTGAAAATGCTTGGAAGTATTTATTACCGTGATGATATCTCATTTAGTGTTCTCTAGCAACACTTTCCATCTAGCCAGACTGTTTTCAGCTACCAAAATCGTGTGCTCAGGGCATTTTTAAATTTTATTTTGTTTTTTAGAACTCTAAAAGCAGCAGTCAAGTTGCACTCTAAATCCATGAACCCAAAGAAGGGCAGTGTTACCTAGCATGATATAATGGTTGGATTTAGACAGCTATTTCAATAGGGTGTCTAAAATTCCAAGAATTTTCACTTTACTACAAGATTTATGGAAAACAGGATAAGTCAGTGGCCTTTTTTCTTCCTTCTTTTTAAGAATTAGAGGAGTCATTCTATGGCAGTAATAATCTAGAAGGTGCTGACTTTCTCTTTTGTTTTCCTGTTAATTGGCAAGAAATTTCTCAGCGGCCAGTGTTTCCCTCAGTTTCCATTTTTATTCAGAAATTCACACATAACTAACAGAAATAGGAATTGATACATTTTATTCATGTCGAAGTCTCTTTTGCTGCAATTTTTGCAGTAAAATGACCCCTACTGGTTGTATCTGTTAATGAAAACTCTTTTGAAAACTTACTTAATAGACTACACTGAGAAAACATATTGCATGGTATACAAATGTTACCGTGACTAATCTACCTGCTTTCGATGATATAATTTAAATACAAATTACATTGCTCTATTTACCAACTTGCAGTAATTTTTATTTGTATCATTCCCCATACTGGCTTTGTGAGGGAAAAAACCCCCCAACAAACTCATGTTTTTAACTGCAGTTCACAAAGTGAGTTAGGTAAATTGGGGCAGAAATGAACCCCTTCCAAATTGTGGCTCCCTGCCTTAGGTTTTTAAGGCACACTGGCCCATAGTAGGCTCTCAGTGAATGTGCATTGAATACATGGAAGAACAGTCGTCCCCATAGAAAGAACACTGAAGAAAAAATATTTTCTGAAAGTTAAATGATGTGAAGGGTGAATCATGTGACACATACACTTGGACTTCTTTTCAGCATCATTTAGATCATTACTAAGTAAATCCTGACTTACTTATTCCTTAAAAAAATTATTTTTGGCTACATGCATTTTTAAAGTTGATCAGGGAGCCAGATACCTACGTTCTTCTCTGCTCTGTCTATAAAGTGCTTTCTGGCCCCTGGGAAGGTACAGATCCCTTTCCCATTTCCACTGATTTGGTGAGTCTTCCTGTTGTCCTTTGCAACTTCCTAAGTGGCCTGCTCCTTGGTTAGGCTGCCTGCCTCTAGGTAAATCGTCTAGAAGCCAGACAAATAAGTTTGGATTCTGAACTCCTGAGGGCTAAGACTGGGTGGGAGATCTCTTTGGGAGATCAAAGACAGAGTTTTGAAAAACTACTGAAGTGGGATTTTTCTAGGAAGAATGTTTTGATTGGCCAGTGAGGATTATATTTGGAGATGAGGGGTGAGGACCATTTGTCCTCCTCTGTGGAATAGTTCAGTATGCTTCTGTAAGGGGTGGGGTGGGGCTGGGAGAGCATGACCAGCCTTCTCTAAGTAATGAAAAGGCAGCAATGGCCTGAGTTTGACAGTTTGTGAGAACAGAGTGATTTGGAACCTGGTGGGCACTGTGGAGTGGCTCTGCTCTGGGAACTTTGTATCAGAGCCAGGTGATCGCTATCACAGATAAGCACCATTTTTTTTTTTTCTCCCAGTGATTGTTTACTCAGTGGCGTCATATTTATGGAACTGAACTTTCCGTGTTTTCAGTACTGCCATCTAAGAACTGTCTCTTTCAAAACACAGTCCTCCTTTGATTTCCCCCAGGTATTTTAACTTTTCTTCCCACCCACTTCTCATGGGGCAGTGAGTAGAACCAAGGATGTGGGCTGGGTACTTAGAGCAAAGAATGTAATGTTGTTTTCTGAAACCGTTGGCGTTAGAAGGTTATGGTTTCTTTTCAGTCACTGGAGATGATGGCTCCTTGGAAGAAGGTTTGTGGAGGATCTGAGGTGAGCAAGGCCCAGAGAGCAGGCTCTAGGAGGCCAGGGAGTGCACCAAACCATTGGGTTGTGCACCGGCCACAGATCTCCTCTCATCCCTCTGTAACGTAGGACTTAGAGTTAAGAGTCCATGGATTTTAATTTTTACTAATTAAATAGAAGAGGGGACGGGAAAACTTAATCCTCCTGTACTGGTGTTAGAAAAATTTAAAAAACCAGGGCTCCTTGTTTTTGAGGAAGGTGTTCCAGTTTCCATCTCAGAAGTCTTTAGGTAGAGTGAGCTCTTAGATGCCAGGGACAGAAGCAAGCAGAGGGTCTATAAAATCACGTTAATACGGCATGGGAAGAGGAACCAGTGTAAGTAAACAAGGAAATAATTAGTTCTTCCCCAAAGTAAATATTGACAAAACATGGAGAGACTATTCACTGCACTTATACAAATGACAGGACTTCATGACCTTCACTTTGACTGTCGAGCTTACAGAGCCCTCACTGTCGTTGAGGAGTCCAGTCACATAAAACACTTGGCAAAGGACAGATGAATCGCATAGCACCAGAAGGGCAAAAATAGCAAGTCTGGAGATTTTGCTGCCATTAACACGTATTTACCAGTGACCGGGAAAATCTATAAGCAGTCTGTTGGCAGTGCAGTGGTGAACATACAGGTTGATTTATTGTAATAAATAATATTATTTATTATTAATAATTTTTGAAGAAAACTGTCTGAATAATCCTTAGACTTTACATTACAACCGGCATTACAGCCAGTCGTAGGAGGTATTAGTGATATGGTGCAGGTTTCTGTGTTTGGTATGGCTTGCTTAAAACGCAGTGATCTGGATGAACAAGGGAACATTTTGGGGAGGCAAGGGACAAGAATTTTGAAGTTGGGGGGAAATAGATAAAACAGATGACCCTAAAAAGGTAATGGAGTGGGAAGACTAAAGAATGACAAATGGGAGAAGGGAAAAATATTGAATTCATCTTAGGGCAACTATGTCATCCTTTGAAGAATAATCCAAAACACATTCCAGACATTAATTGTGAAATTCCTGAAAAATGTGGGTGTGTTTAACGTCTTTCAGGCTATGGCACCAGCATGAGAGATGGCAGTGCCGCTTTAGTGTGTAAATACCACTGGGTAGGAGATGGTAGATGACTGGAAGGTAAATATATTTGGTGAAGCAGGGTTCCTGTAACACTGTGTTCCGCAAGGCGCAGGCAGTATGAGGGCTTTGGAGACAACCCCCAGTAAAGCTCAATTAATTATTTGAGGAAGAAACAGTGGACTAGCCAAGCATGCATGAATAACAAATTGAAAGCCTTCCTTCTCAGAGGTCGAATTCTCCACATCTGAATTTTTAAAGCTTTCACTTCTCTCTGCATAGAAATCACTCACTCATTCATTGATCTACTCTGTGCAAGGCCTTCTGCTGGGGTCGGGGTGGGGTGCTGGGAAGCCTGGGGACCTCTCAGACCTGTGCCCTACTCCAGATACTTTTTTTTTTTTATAAACTTATTTATTTTATGTATTTATTTTTGGCTGCCTTGGGTCTTCGTTGCTGCGCGTGGGCTCTCTAGTTGTGGCGAGTGGGGGCTACTCTTCATTGTGGTGCGCAGGCGGCTTATTGCGGTGGCTTCTCTCGTTGCAGAGCATGGGCTCTAGGCATGCAGGCTTTGGTAGTTGCAGCACGCGGGCTCAGTAGTTGTGGCTCACTGACTTAGTTGCGCTGCGGCATGTGGGATCTTCCCGGACCAGGGCTCGAACCCGGGTCCCATGCATTGGCAGGCGGATTCTTAACCATTGCGCCACCACGGAAGCCCTCCAGATACTCTTTTAATCAAGATAAAGAATGAGGCAAGACCTTCAAAAGTCTACTTAAGTTGAAACCAAGTAGAACTGATTTCTCAGGTCTGTATATGATTAGTTGGTGAGGTATGTGGGTAAAATTTGTCCTAGGAATCACAGGATCTGAGATGATCTTCAGGCTCTGGTGGCAAAGCTGAAAAGGAGAATTCAAATTCCAACTAGGTTCAAAATTCGGAGTCAGAGCTCCCTTTTGGTGGGGGAAGGGATCCTACCCATTCTCAGAGCTTTTGCGATACATATCAGGTGTTTCCCAACATCTAAGAATGAGGCTGCATTCTTAACGCTGTACCAGCTGTGGTTCAAAATGGCAAGTTTCCTTTTGGGAGTGATTTTCTCTTTGTTCTAGCTTGTTCCACTAGGCAGATGAGCGTGGGCAGTGAACTGAGAGGTGTCCGTTTATCAGCATCTCCTGATTTCACCCACTCTCTGCTACTTGTCCTGGCCAGTTAGCCTAATCAAATCATGGAAAACCCCTGTGTTTGGACAAGACCTCGTCGGTCTTGCGGACAGGACAGAGGGATGGTTGAATATACTTAAAGTTAAGAATGCCCTTGAGGTAAATGCTGGTAAGTGTTCACTTTGGGCCCACATGAAAAAAAATCAAAAGAGATTCCTTTTTCTTCTGCAGTTGCTAAGTGAACAGGGTTCAATTCCTTATCTCCCTCTCCCAACCCCAGTTAATTCTCTGTGAGAAATACTTATACCTCGATCCAAGAATGTAGTTGTTAGAAACTTAGCTTCTGGGGTCAAATCTGTGCTCTGCTTCCATGCATCTAAGTTTTCTCATCTGTTTAGTGGGGTTAATAATAGGGTTGCTCTAAGGACTCAGTGAAGGAATCCCTATGAAGCACTTAGAAGAATGACTAGCACGTGGTGAACAGGAAAGCTACTAACCAGAATAAGTAAAATAACCTGATATGGGCTCATTGTCTTGTTCAGTTTAATCCTCATCTACCTCAGTAATTGATCGCGAGGAGTCTGGGCTCTTAGAAAGCGAATTATTACTGAGTTCAGGTCTCCTCCTACCCCAACACCGCAAATGCATTGAGTTAAAAAACTTATTTAAAGGCCTCCGAAGCTATTTGCTGCCTTTCCTCCTGATGCCCATTTGTTACACCTGGTCTAAATAATTTCTACAAAATTTGTGTATTTCGGGTAAAAATAAAGAGGGAGGAATCTGAAATTTTTTGCATTAAGTTGTAAGAATTGTAAATTTAACCATTTATCTGTGGACTAACATTTCATTTGGGGAAGGAGGAGCACCTAAACTCAAACGTATCAGCAATGTGCATTTTCCTTCACATTTTATTCTGGAAGAAGATTTTGTTCCTAGCTCCTGAAGTGTCCATACTGCTGGTCAGCACAGGATTTGGCCTGGCTGGAGCTAAGGAAACAGCCTGTATTGCTGCAGCTGACCTGTCCTGGCAGTAGGTACAAGGTAGGCAAAACCAGAGGTCAGGAGTTTAACCAGGCCATTCCTCCGTTCTCTTTCTAGCCCTACCTGTTTCCCTGCCATCCTCTTCCATGAATATTTACTGAGCAGCTGCCTTGGCTCTGGTCTTTGTGCTGAACTCTAGTGATAGCACCTATCTTCTCTAAGCCTGAGTTTCCCAGCTGTTAATAGTAATAGGTACCACCTATGTTTTCTCTGAGGATTAAATGAGACAAAACTGTGCTTTTGAAATGTTAGTGTGCACACAAATCACCTGGGGGATCTCATTAAACATACAGGTTCTGATGCAGTAGGTCCAGATGGGGCCTGAGATGCTGCATTTCTAATAAACTCCCATGTGATGCCAGTGCTGCTGATCCCAGGACCACACTTGAAGTAGCAAACGGCTAGTGCCTGTAAAGCATGTAGCACCAGTAGGGCGTGTAATAAGAACTGATAATGTTACCTGCTAGTCTAATAATTAGTTTTCAACCAAAATAAATAGGATAGGGGCCCTGCTTTCACAGAGGCTGTGGTCTGAAGGTAGATAGTGACAACTGGGACAATCCATTGTAGCCCAAGACAGTTCCTTACAGCTGGTAAGCCCTGAGATAGGAAGTGCTGAGCATCTTGGGGGCAACCAAGAGGGGCCCTGACTCCGGCAGTGACTACCAGGAAGGATTTAGGGGGGAGCAGCAGCAAGGCAGGCCTGGAGGTCTCTGTTCTTCCCTCCTTCTCACTCATCTGTGCAGGATGTTGTAGGAAAAAGAAAATAGGCCTTGGGGCCGGACAAACCTGCATTGTTGTTGTTGTTTTTAAATATTTATTTATTTATTTGGCTGCGCTGGGTCTTAGTTGTGGCACGTGGGCTCTTTGTTGCAGCACGCAGGATCTTTCGTTGCAGCCTGCGGGCTCTTCGTTGCAGCACGTGGACTTTTCTCTAGTTGTGGCGCGTGGGCTCCAGAGTGCACAAGCTCAGTAGTTGTGACACGCAGGCTTAGTTGCCCCGCGGCATGTGGGATATTAGTTCCCCGACCAGGGATCGAATCGCATCCCTTGCATTGGAAGATGGATTTTTAACCACTGGACCACCAGGGAAGTCCCCACACAAACCTATGTTTAAATTAACTGTGTTCAGCTGTGAACAACCAGTTTGCTTAATTGTTTTGGGCTTCAGTTTCCTCATCTGTGAAAATGGAATATTAATAGCTTTTATCAAGTAATTACAGTTAGGGTTGGAGAGAATTATTACCTATATTAAATATACATATGATTACATGTATGTGTGTTGTATATCTGTGTATATACATGTATATACACACAAAAATATATATAATGGCCAGTATAGTACCTGGTACCAAATAGATTTTTTAAAAGGTAGTTAATATTCTAATTTCCATTCTATTTTTTGTCCTTTCTCATTTTTTTCTTTGTTAACTTTCTCTCTGTATAAGTTTAACAAAAATCTTCTTTGTGCATTAACCACACTTAACTAAATCTCTTCGACAGGGAACTCCAAGAACTATGGTCTCTGGTGTTTGTCAGAGAGGAAGGGACTGTGAAACATTAAGAATGAGGGGCGTGAGTCCAGGGTCTCTGGGCCAAAAAAACCGTCATTGGTTTGATCCAGTATGACTGTAATTCTCAGTCCCTTTAGTCCTTCAGGAGAAGGTGGACATCTGCTCTATTTTGCAGTTTGAATCCTTACTTCCGGAGAGCTATTTCAAATAAATATTCTTTTAAAGGTGACCTATCTTAATATGGATGGCATATGGTTTCATGAAAGTGCGTTAAATTTCATTTTATTGTTAGAAGTTTTGTGTGGGTTTCCAGACGTGGCTGGAGTCATCAGAGACCCCACGGAACATCGCCAAGGCAAGGCAAGTTGGGATCCTGAGGTTCCAGAAGGAAGCAGCAGCCAGCCTGCCAGCTCAGAGACCAGGGCAGGCATGGGAATGAGCAGGAGATGGTGCGCAGCCTAGAGTGCATCTGCGTTGCTTTTTTTGATCCAGTGTGTCCCATCCATCTTTCATGTGGACTAATACTGCAGCTTTACTGTGGATTTGCATTGTGGTTTCTCTGGAGAGCCTGTGCTGCAGTGGAAGGCTAGAAAAGAACGCCTAGAATGAAAACACCTGACGTTCTTGTCTCTTTGGTTCCTAGTATAGGTGTGGTCCCACTTCAGGAAGACAGAACTGTGACTTTTCCTTCATACCTGGTACTAAGTATCATGTTCATCCAGTAAATATGGGCTGAGAACTCATAAGGCAAATGCTTTATATTGGCTGTTATGGAATAAGGAGAAAGAAACATAATGATGGTATAGTCCTTGGAATCAGTAGTTTAAAACTCTTTATTTTCTTCTTGAAAACCAGACCTTATTATCACACAGTAGAAATTGAATTTTTTTTTAAACAGAAACTCTCTAGTACCTTTCATTGTAGTGCTTCATCAAGAGTGTTGATATTCAAACATGTAACCTACAAGATGAGATAAACTTCCAGATTTCAGAGTTTTGTGTAAGTATGTTTGTCACATCCAAAAAGAACACCTTCGTTTTGAAATATCCTGGGAACACTTGTTTTATGAACATTTAAGAAAGAAAATTAAGTGTTCATTGTATTTTAAGGTGTTGTCGTTTTACATTTCAAGTTCCTCAGAAGAGAATCTGAAGAGTCTGCTCTTTGGAAATTTAAGCGAAGTCCTTAGCAATCAGCCACTCTGGCTATAGCAAGGTTTAAAAAAAAAAAAGAAAAAAAAAAGTATAGGCTGTAACTAGAAACTGTGCCTACCTTGTTTAGCATTTCAAAACAAAAAACCATAAACAAACATCTCAGATTCAAAACAGAAAGGAATTTCTGGCAGGGCACAATGAAACCTGAGCCTGCAAAGTCCCGGTCTACAAGAAGTAACTTATTATCTTACCCAAAGGCCACAAGCAAAACAGTTCACAACTGTGATAAAACAAAAGGCATCTCAATATTGGAGACTTGTGATACCTCTTTTTTTAAGACTCCAAAAGACCTGCCAAAATAAGGTAAAACTGTCTTGAGAAAGTGTGGCCTGAACTGGACTTTCAGTATTAAGAATTAGTTGGACTACTTCAGACCCATGAGGTGTGAGGACTCGTGCATACAGGATGTGTGGGCTTGGTCCCCTCAGAGTGTGTGTTTATAATTGTGCAGAGGCAGGGCTTTCCATAATCTTGTCAAATGCAGATCTTGAAAACCTTCCCTCACTTTCCAGAGTAGGGAGCTTTGCCTTTTTAAAGGCAAGGGCATTTACATTCTGAGGGAGGAAAAGGGGATAGATTTTAGACAGTTTTATCTCTGAAAGCCAAAGTCTTTGAAGGATTTTTAAATGCTTTGAGAAAGATTGGGTATGCTGTGTGTTGTCCAGGAATACTGAGTTCTTAGGTTTCAGACAAATTTTAGGAAAATTTATTACCATGTCTACAACCTTAAAATGAAAGGCCAAATAAATTTCCATATTTTCATCAAAAGAATGAATGGATTTATATAGATCCTCACTTGTTGCAGGAAGGATTTAGGGCTGCTCAGAAAAGTAAACTTTGCAAAATTCATGTACATGAGAGTAGTATGATTAAGGAGAAAAAAATAGCCGTGGCTTCCGGATCTTCCTTCATCCCCTAATAGCCCGGTTACTGAAATAAAACCTCCTCAGCTTCCCTTGACCTGACTTTGCCTTAATCTGTCAAAAGAGAATTAAATAGTTACCTACCTAAAGGCAGGGGAACTGAACCAGATGATATCGTAAGGCCCTTCTAGTCATAAGATCAATGTTTTTATGACCTAGAAGTGCTGGGCAGGAGTCAAATATTACCTTGTGTTTGCAAGCCAGAGAAGAAAAAAGTGGTAGTGTCTACATGACTCTTTGCCAAGTGCCCTAGACGGAAGGGCTTGGAGGAAAAGATCCAGAGTTCTCCCGCAGTTATGTTTATTGTGAGGCAATGGAGACAGCAAAACATGGTTATCGGGAAGTTAGTAACATCTTTCGAATGCCAGCGATCTTTAAGCCTTGTTAACTGTGGCCTAGTCTGGATTCAAGGTAGAGTTTATGCCTCTCTTCCATGTCTTTGCTGACCTGCTGCCTTCACTCTTTCTCCATTTTCTCATTTACTTCATTAGTTATTATGACTGAGGGAGGGAGGTGACAGATACTACAAAGGGAGAAGCTTGAGCAAAGACAGGCCAAAACTTGCCCAAATTCACATGCTTATTTCTGCCTCTGACACTAAGAGAGAGTTGAGTAATTGCTGTTCTTCCTAATACTGCAGGCAGCAGCCAAATTCTCAGCATTCTTTTACCTTTGCTGCTGTTTTCACTTGCCAGGGAGTTTCCTTAAGGAGCAGCTGAATTTAAAGAAACATAGCAGTCATCGTGCATGAAAGGAGGGGCCCTGGCCACATGGACACTTGGGTGCCTTATGTTGGGAGGATGAAACAGATGAGGCTCTGCAGAGGGACCTGCTGCTACCACAGCTCCCTTCCCTTTGTATCCCCGAGCCACGGGACCAGAAAGCTCTCTGCGTGTGTGCAGGATGGCAGATCTTCAATAAAGATGTTTCAGGTTCAGGCCAACCATGAAGCTTGGAAGGTTGTCTCTTGGGGTCTAGAAACTTCACCCTTCCTATGCATGTTGTCCAGTGGCAGGGTGTTGTGCTGTTAGGTGGTGTGGACCTGTGGTTCTGAAAGTTGATGTAATACGTATGATTCTAAAGAATGCGATGGTCAGCCCAGCCCGCAGTGTGCACCAGCAATCAGCTTGCTCTGCCTTGTGGATATTCCATTTTTGCTAAGAGCAGCCTTCCAGAATGAGGTGCTAGTTAATTCCAGTTGGGCATTTATTCGTTAATAAGTCTGCTGAACACTAAACACTCCATTTGGGAGTATGTGACAGGAGAAAACTCAGCAGCTAATTATTATGTAGATCTCTTCCATGATTCTCAATTTCAATTACCTAAGCCACCAATCCCTAGCAGTGAACTTATTTAATTTTTAGTTTTCTATGACATTTTGCTTTTTGCTCCCAAAGATTATTTTTGCTCTAATCTGTAAGTTTATTAATAACTGGGTAGACATTTTATATTGTTAAATGGAAAACACTTCTAGTGGAGTACTATGGCTTGCTCTGTCTTTCCTTCTTTTTTCTTTTTTAAAGATGATATGGGCTTCCTTGGTGGCGCAGTGGTTGAGAGTCCGCCTGCCGATGCAGGGGACACGGGTTCATGCCCCAGTCCGGGAAGATCCCACATGCCGCTCCGCTAGGCCCGTGAGCCATGGCCGCTGAGCCTGCGCGTCCAGAGCCTGTGCTCCGCAACGGGAGAGGCCACAACGGTGAGAGGCCCGCGTACCGCAAATAAAAAAAAAAGAAAAAAAAGAAAAAAGATAATATTAAAACTTAAATCCTGTTCCAGGTCGTCTCCTCTCCCAGGGTAGATTTCTAGATAGCTAGCTAGTGGTGGTGGCGTCTGAAATAGCCATTGAGGGGTGCGGGGTATTCATTTACTAATGGGAGCTTTTGCCTAAAGAGTTTCTGCTTTACTCTTCTTTGCTGTAACAATAGGTCTTTCTTGGTTTTCTTCCTGCTTGGTTGGTGCATATTAGCTTAAGAACTTTTAAATTGTGGGGACAGGAAGAGAACTCTGATTGCCTGGGGCCCATCACTTCTCTCTGGGAAGCAGCCGGAGCGTTCAGTGTGCATTTGCTGCCGTGAGAGTGTTCTAGAAGGTCCATTTTGTATCTCCCATGCCTCGATCTTTGTGCCGTGGTTTGGCCCTCCTCCTTTCCTGGTGAATCCCTGCCACGACCCAGTGCGGCTGGCTCTCACGTGCCCTGAAAGCCATTGGAAAGGCATGCGTTCCAGCATCTTCCCATATGCCTCCACACCCTCCCCAGCATGGCTGCATGCAGCTCTCTGTACATAATCCAACTATTAAGAGAAGTTGGTACCAAGTGTCACTTCCTTGGTGAGGACCCTTCCAATGATGGTGTCTGTGCTAACAGACTGGCAGAGGAGTCTGTAGCAATGTTTGGAGGGGGAGCAATGTTTGCTAGTACATAAAACTCATTTGACACTGTGGAATATGATGCTGTGGATCAGAAAGTGATAAAACTTTATAAAACAAGGCTCTTTACAAAGTTGTGGTAGACCTGCTGGCTTAAAAAGGTGTGCCCAGGATGGTAAAATACATCCGCAGCATCAGCAACTGGCCCCTGGTCCAGTTACAGGCGTGACTTTGAGAGACAGGAAGTTGTGATAACTCCTGTATGCCTTTGGATGTAGTATGTGTGCACGTGTGTGTGTGTTCAGTTGCTGAGGGCACAACACAAAGAATACACTGTATTATGGATATGCTGAGAAGAGCTTCCATGCTTCAAGCAAATTAAGTGTATTATCTACTTTGTAGATCAGCAAACTGAAAATGACTTCTTAATAAATAAAGATGGTGCATTGTTTTATGACATTAAAAAAAAATTTTAATTAAAATGCTTTGGCTTTTAAACGGCCTGGTTAATTGGGATAGCTATCTGTGGACAAGTGGAGCTCAGGAAAATGACTGACTTCATTTCTCGGTGATTGGGACAAAAGTTTTATTATCCTTAAGGCAATGTGGGGTGATTTATAGTAGATTATCACTAAACATAGTTTCTGGCCTTACACAGCAAGTTTAGGTGCAGGAAGGAAAAGCAGAAATTTAGGGTAAGAAATGGAACACCTCTGTAGGGGAAAAAAAAAGGGAGATAAAGGAAGCCAGAGGTGTGCTTTGTTGGAAGGAGATGAAATTATATTTCCAAAGGCTACGCTGGGAAAAGGTGAGCCCTCAGAAACCAAGTTTGACTATCTCTTCAGGAAATTGTATTCGATGCTTTGGAAAGAGAAAGGAAAAAGACTCTCTGCCAATAGAGTTCTGGAAAACTTGAGGGAGATAAAGTATTTACATGCTTTAATAACATAAAACACGTCCAAAAGAAATATATAATTACAGCTGCATTTGGCACTGACAATAGTCCATGTATTATATTTTTTAAACTGTGTGTGACTGTGTGAGCATGTACCTTTGCGTCAGAAATGCCTGGGTGATACTATTTCTTGAGAGAATGGAAAAGTAGAAAGTATCAAGAGCTACCAAGAGAGAAACCATGAAGGATGAGTACCAGGAAAGAAGGAACAGTGAGCTCTTTTTTTCTTGTCATATGCATAATGATGCCAACTTTACTTTTTTTAAAAAAATAATCAGTATAATTAGCATTTAACTTCCCGTAGAGCCTTAGTAATTTGCATGTGATTACTAAAAGCCCACAGGTAAAGGAAAATTAGACTCCTAAATTCAGTACCTGGCTATAGTTTATTTCAAGTTTATCTTGGACAGGGACCCTTTGAGAACTCAGGAAATTAGGAGGTACGTTTGACACATACTTCCTAATATATATTGCCGCCAAAGGTGTGGAGGCAAAGCAGCCACTGGAAAATTGATGTGGTTTCGGCTTTCGGATTCCCCAGAGTTATCTTAACATCCTTCAAAATGTGTTCTTATCCTCAGCCTCTACCATTTCATGCTGCTTCTTTTGTGAAGCCTTCCTGCCCTGCCCGGGAAAAAATAATGCCATCCTCCCAGCCCTTCCCCCCTGCCCAGGGCCTGTAAATAGCACTTTCTCCTTCCCTTGTTATAGCACTTTTCACACTGTTAGAGTTCAATTTCTGTCTCCCGGCCTCATTTTGATCCCCTTGAGTGCCAGGATTGTGTGTTATTCTAGCGCTTGGCACACAGGAAGAACTCAATGAGCATTTGTTGACTAAATCTAGACTCAAGGTCATCCAAGATATTCTGTAGAAACTTTTCTATCTGAACTATTTGGTCTGTATTGTGGAAACTGAAATAGATGACACTTACCTGTAAAGAGACTCCCAGGGGGAAGTCATATTATTGGCGGAAGGCAGCTTGAAACTGTCCCATGTCCTCTCCTTCCCCTCTTCCCCCAAATCATTCTTAGAATTTATTTTTTTAAGTTTGCTACGAGGGGTTAGTTTCAGCTGTATTTATTTTGGCAAATACTTTAAAGTAATTTTTATTTGTGGGGACTTTTCTTCTTGCCAGTTTGTCATAAAGGTGTCGTCTTTCATTCACCAAACCTTCATCCGCTTGTAAGAATTTTCCTCATGGGTGGCTGCTTATAACCTTCTTACCGCCAGGGATCTTGTGTGTGGAGCAGTTGAGATGCTATGGTGATCAGCTGCTTGTAAACAACTGATAAACAATTATGAATTACTTTATAGACACAGTTCAGGTGACCATACGAATAATTGATGATGATAAAACAGACTTCGATTTCTCAGCGAATCCAGGATTGCGTCTAAGACGTGGATGTTGACGAATGAGGAGGGAGTTTAATTTAACAAACATGTATTGAACACTTAGTCTGTGAGCTGTGCCAGTGCATGACACAGCCTGTTTACTGCCCCAGGTGATCTGCACATGTCCTCAGGAATTTAACTGTACAGCTTCTTTGAGGAAGGAACTCCTAAGCCAACAACATGAGGGTGGAAGTGTGTGACTGTGAATAATAAAAATGCCTCACAGTGGTTTGCACAGGAAGTCCGTAGGAATGCAATATAAGGAATTTAAAAAAGCAGAATCCCATTTGGATTTACTCCAAACCCTATGACTTCAGGGACTGAGGAATTCTTGATGACTAATGGCTGGAGTCCCAACTTGTTATTGAGCAGTGTGGAGTTGTTTTTTCCTTCAGCGCTAGCCATGAACTCATTGTTTGTTTGTTTACTTTTCTAAAGGTCTGAAAGTGGTTTGTAAATTCAGACAGTGCAACAGGAGACACTTAAGGATACAACAGCAAATTATAACCTTTGGGTGATACATTTGGCACTAAGCTTTTCAACTGGGAGAGAAGAGAGGTTTGGCCGAGATAAAGTATACAGGGTCCTAGACAACATATATACAGAATTATCTTGGGTATAAGCTCGGGCCCCCAAACCCTTTTATCACTTTAGTGAATGTGCCCAGAGAGCTCCATTCTCTGAGGGCAGGTTTAATTTTGATGTCTCTGCTGTGGCGTGTCCCTTCAACTTTCCTGCCTTTAAGATTTTCATCTCACAGCCTGATGGTAATTGTTCAGAATGCGGGTGTCATGAATTGGTGGCTTTCCAGTAACTCACTTTAGAGCCTTTTGTTCTTCACCACTGGTTGTTATACAGTGGTGGAACAGGGAGGAGGGCAAGCTGGAACTGATTGCTAAGTGAAGTTAGAATGCTTAGCTGGCAGTGAAAAGCGAAGATTCGAAGCAAGGTAATTTTTTGAGGGTCCACTTGATTTTCCTCTAACTCTTTAAAAATATTCTTTTTAACTTTCATATGGCTTCATTACTGTTGAAAGTTTAGAAGTCGCTCCCAGACCCTGGGGGCAAGTCTGTTCTCCTTGAGTGTTGTCTTCTCTTCCACATTATCAGCAGGGGGAGTATTTGATCTAACGGTGGTTGCTGCTCAGATCGGAGATGTGTGCCTCTCAAAATCTGTGGCTCCTGAGTTCATTTGAGGTGGTGGGTGAAGGACCCAGAGCTGTTCTTGATGCTAGAATGACACATTTACCCTCAGTCTTTATTAAAATAAATGAATGGAGGCAGAGGACTAGGAAACACACTTGAAGGAGGGGAGTGCCCCTCTGGTCATAAGCCAGGGTAAACAGTCCTTGTAACTGAAAAGTAGACTTCCTGGAAGGCAAGAACCAGAGAAGAGGGTGTGAAGTGCAACCAGCAAGTACCATTTTCAGCTGTATAGATAGCTGTGTTGCTCCGAGTCCTGAAAAGAACCTCACAGAGCTGTTGGAGAGAAATCAGTTTCTTGAACCAGACTCTCACTGGCTGTCATGCCTATAGCTGGACCCAGAGACAGCACTTGGGGAGAAAAGGTCACATTTGTGCTAGAGGAAGCAAGCAGATGGGGCTCTTTGAGGGGTAGAGACTAAGTCATCCATGACCTAGGGAAGCCTTGCAGGGGAGCCAGTGGACTGGCGGCATTCAGTGGGCAGGCTGCTAGTGTGAGTGTAATTTAGTGTTAATGGAAACAGACTCTTCCTGTCTTTTGTTACAGTAGAAAACTGTCATTGCAGTGGACAGCTGTGCACACATTGCAAATTATATGTGCATATACATCCATATATGCAACGTGCAAACATGTAAAAAAAAATCCTCATGGGGTCAGTGTTCGTGTTCTGATAGTCTCTATGTCCATTCTCCTGTGATGATAGCATTTTCTTCTAATTGGAGCTGTTAGGTTCTGTTAATTCCAACAGAAAAAAGAAATTCTGTGTGTGGCCATTATTAAGTAATTTATATAAATAAATATTTGTAGATTGACTCCTTAGCAACTTACATAAAGCTGTGGGCATCTCGCTCCTGTGTCTTCTGCAGTTAATAAGGTCCTCATCAGGTTTATGGTAGCTGGTGGCCTGCCCTTGCCATGTGTCAAGAAAGGTTAGACCATCGAAAGGACTGATGCAGAAATTCCCTAGAACTTTTCATACTCAGAGATTCTTGGAGCTTAGTTACATGTGGGAAAAGGTCTTGTCTTGTAAAAAGAGACCCAAATCCCTTTAATGATCACTCAGAGGTGTTACCTAAATTTCCTCTCTGTAGTTTTATTTCTTGAACATCTTATTTCCCATAACTAAGCTATGTGTGTTGGGACCAAATATCAGGTCCTTTGCTTTCTTTTTAAGAAAAGTATTATAAAGGCAACATAACTTTACTAGACAGTTGGGAAACAGAGAAGAGAAACAGTGACCCAAAATGCTCTTATTCCAAATAGAAGAACTAGTTGTGTGGTTTTATATGTATACCCTGTCTAGGGTATATTCCTCTCTCTATATATATTTTATCACACATCTTATATCTTGCTTCTTTCCACTTAAAACCCAGTCTGGTATTCTTCTATAGACATAATTTTTTAATCACACATCTTTTTTAAAATTTTTATTGGAGTATGGTTGCTTTACAATGTTGTGTTAGTTTCTATTGCACAACAAAGTGAATCAGCTGTACACATACAGATATCCCCTCCCATACAGACTTTCCTCCCATTTAGGACACCACAGTGTACTAGGTGGAGTTCCGTGTGCTATACAGCATGTTCCCATCAGTCGTCTATTTTATACATAGTATCAATAATGTATATGTATCAATCCCAGTCTCCCAGTTCCTCCACCCTGCCCCTTTCTCCCTTGGTATCCATACATTTGTTCTCTATGTCTGTTTATCACACATCTTATGTTTTGCTTGTTTCTACTTAAAATTATAGCAAGTATGTCTTCCTATGTTGCTGTATAGACCATATTATTACAGTGACAGCAGATTAATCAGATACACTGACTACAGCTTTCTTCTTCACTTCCTTTTCCCCCTTTTTTTCAGGACTATATAAAAGGCAAGAAGGAAAAAAAAATAGTCATTCAAGGTGAATTTAACGGAAAATTCTTTGTAGTCTTAATTTGTTTTCATGAGTGCCTAGGCTCTCCAAGCAGATGACCGCGATTGCCTCCTGTCCCCTTACTAAGGATCTGACCACTTGCTCCCTGTGCGTCCGGTCCTTTGTTGTCTCAGGCTTGTGGCATGAGGACCGTGGCCCTTCATTTTTCTGTCTTAGATCCTTGCTGCCACCAGGACTGTGCTGCCTCTGAGGACACTGAAGCTCTGTAACGTTTAGTAATGACTTGGTTTTGTGCAAATAACCAGCCCACTGGGTAGAGACATTTTAATTCTGTTGCTTTTTTGGTAGTGCATTATTGGATTACAAATGTTTATTTAGTGTGAAAAATGGATATAATTAACTATGCCCTAAGTAGGGACTAGATATTTACTCCAAGATGAATTTGCAGCCTTTGTGCTTTGCCTGCATGTGACATAGGCTCTTGTTACTGACGATTTTATCTGAGGATTTGAAATAGTTGTCCACTTCTACCAGAGGTACTAGAAGTTATCCAGCAAGGCACACATATAACACTTCAAAAAACTTGGATCATTTTCTCAATTAAGTTTGTTGAAATTCTATCAGGGAAACAGACTTTTTTTTCCTTGTATTATTACTGATGATATAATATTAATAAATAGTTTTTGCAACTCAGATACTGGTTTCACATTCGAAAGGTACAGGTAACACCTGTCATAATATTTCAGATTCATTTCTGCAATTTTTTAAATTTAAAAATACAAATTTTCAGTTGTGCAAGCAGTATGCAGAATCAAATCACCAGGCTTCAGATATATTTTATATAAATTTTAAGTGCTTCTTAGATCATCAAAAGGAAGACAAAAATTGGATTACTTCTTTAATATTAAATTACAGTTTCTGAATTACAAATTTTTGAAAATTTGTAAATCATGCTTGATATATACCAGTCAACATATTTCAATCCAGAAAGCACTGGACATTTACCTGACTGCTTGTTAGTTGGGGAGAGTACCTGTTCAGTCTTCTTTAAGCCACAACATATAGCAAAGCAATGCATGTGCACAACTAGAATTTAACAAATACTTTTTGTATGGTCATATTGATTTAAAATAAAAGAGTACACTTTGTACTGAAAAAGTAATTTGAAGGTGAAATCACATCAAATTTAATAGTTTAACCTTGGATATTTGTGGAATTCTAGTTATATCATGGGACAATAACATTAACTAAAGTCAACAAGTGTGTAAAATTTTTTTAAAAACTAGAGCACGAAGTTTAATAGATATTTACATTCAACAATAATAAGCAAATACTTGACGTCTGCTGCGACCACCAGAATATGTGTGCTGAAATCGTGTCTCCAGGATGAATATAAAGAGGTGTGGGAAGGCTGACTACTCTTGGGGGAGAGGTTTGGGACAGGGGAGGGGGCCAGGTAGCTCCTGTCCTAACCAATTTATAGAACTTTATTTGAAGGTGTGAATCAATAGATTGCCTCCAGGGCTAAACAGTTAATCATTAATCAGTTGATCATTATTATCAGCCAAAACTGCTTGTGTTTTCAGAAGCTTTCTAACTGTATGATTACAAATTTAAATCAGTGGATAATGAAATTGACGTGTGTGCTCCTTGTCGTCATATGGTAGAGAGTAAGCTTCTGTGTTCAGAGGAATGTTCCAGCAGTGCGTGAGCTGGGCTGCGTTTCTTTGCTCACAGAGCCCTGGAGCTTGGCCAGCTTGGATGTGTGGGAGGAGGACAGGTTTGGGTTTGAGAGCCCTGGGTTTATTTCTGGCTATTGCCATGTGAGACTGTGGGAGAAGTCATAAATAGACTTTGAGGGAGGTTGTAGACTCAGGTGTTCTCGTCAGGGGTAAACACTGGATATATTTGTTTATGGATAGGTCTGTTTATAACTGCTTCACGCTTTTACCTCTCAGAGTTGGTGCTTCCAAGGGGCGAAGCTCAGTGTCTGGATCTCGTTGGGTGGGTGTCTCGAAAGTCTCCCCCAATGCACCAGTCATAGCCACTCTGTTCCCTTTCTTTCTGTACTTGTAGTGAAATAACTAACTTCCTGACCTGCCATGTGACTTGATTTTTTTTTTTTTTTAAAGTAAGAACATTAAGCATCTTGGGAAAAGACGGTTGTGTAAATACTAGACACATATAGCATTTGGGGCAGGAGTGGTGGGATGTGGGGCTTTATGGCTCTGTGTGTATGTCTCTGTGTATATATCACCCAGAGAGAGCAAGGGCGGCAGCTCCAGAGCCCCTGAGCTCTTCCTGAGTCTTTTGTCTCTTTGTGGATTGGTCACTGATTCCCTCCGTGCAGGTTCTGAATCCTTTTCCCTTTCATCCACCCATGTGGGTTCAGGAAGACTCACATCCAGCTGCTGCCCTGGGTCCACCCCCAGCCTTGCACACAGGTGCTCTCTGCCGTCAGGAACTTGGGGACGCTGCCCAGCCAGCCCGACCACAGCCCTCCTCATCCTGGGGCAACTTGCCCGCCTTCTCTGGTGGCACTGGCCTCGCTCCCTGTTCTGGCCCCGCCTCCTTGGCCCTGTGGCTTGCTCTCCAGACTGTGAATCACCCTAGACTTGGGGCATTTTACCCGCCTGAAGGGCTAGCATTCCATTTGTCAGGGAGCTTTAGGGATGCAGTCTTAAACAGTGCCCGGAGGAAATGACTTCCTCAGGAGAAATTTAGATAATAAGATCCTTAAGGAGAAACCATGTTTTATTAATGAGAGGCAGTATTGTATACTAGAGGGAGTTCTGGCTCTGAAGTCAGTTCATAGTCCCGCCTAGGGGCTTGCCTGATGCGTGACCCTGGCCAAGCTACTTGACCTCTGTGCACAGTTTCCATCGGTAAAATAGGATTGTTACGAGGAATCCATAGGGTTGTTATGAGGAACAACTAAGTAGACTCATTTGTGTAAAGCACTTGAAGAGTGGCTTATATATAGTAAGCACATACTGAATGTTAGTTGTCATTGTATCATCGGCATTAAACGCGGTGGTTTATACATAATAGGTGCTCATTAAATATTTTATTGAATAGTTTTAGCATTCAGAAAGAGGAAGAATGATTTCCTCATCTCTTACCATAAAATAAAAGTAGTAATGTTTGGCTGCAACAAAGCATTGTAGGCATGGAGACATTGATCCTCTGGTGGGGGATATAGTAGAATGTTCCAAATTCATTTTCAGTAACCATATACCTATGATATGTTCGTCAGACCTAACACGCTCAGTACGTTGAAGTTTGATTCATGTTTACTGACTCCCAAGGTAATTTTGAAACGGTAAAGTAGCTTAATCAGATGATTTATTTCCAGAAAGCATTGTCATTGGAAGATTTCAAACTCCAGCATATTTGATGGCTGTATTAAAACAAGGCTCTGCTCTTCCTTTATGGGTTCACTCTACATTCTAACTTATGTTTACTTTTAAGGTGGAGATGGGTAGCAAGGTGCTCTTTCATTGATTAGGTTCTTACCTCTGTGTAGCCCACTCAGCACCTAGGACGGAGCCATGCAAGTGGCAGTTGTTCAGTAAATAATGTTTTCAGTTAATAAGTAAATCATGGGACATTTTTCTGTACCTTACATCACACTGATGCCTGGAAGGTGCTTTTAAGGAGATTTTGTTTATGATTTTCCCCCTAGGCTGTTGCCACCTAATATGAGTGTTTCTGTCTTATTGTTGGGGCATTGAATTGAGGGCTGCTCTCAGAGTTCCTGCTCATCATCTACTATGAGAGGAACAAATGGTTCCCAAATGATCTCGATGAGATGGTGGGGGAAAGGTCACTGCCACTCGTCTTTGATGAGGTGTCTGGGCTGTCCTCAGGATGAAGATCACAGCTCTGACACAAAGAGGTGAGCCCTTGTTTTTTAAGTTAAAAAAGTTGGTTTTCAAAGTTTATGCTGATAGTATGTCCTGTGGCGGGGACTAAAGAATATATATCCTTGTGCTAGTAGGGACGGTGATCACAGGACAACAGTTTTTGACCCAGGACCTGGAGATTACAATTTGGAAAAGATGGTTTCAAAAAACCAGTCATATCCATAAAGGTGACAAGAACATGATCCTGAAGTTCTTTGTCAGTGGTTTGTAAGTGCATCTTTTCATTCTAAAAATATTTATTGATTCAAAAAACGATTTATGCAAAAAGATTGCAACAGTACTTTTTCCTTATGGAGAAATTGGAAGAGCTTTAAACAGACTTTTTAAATGTCATTTCTGTTGTCTGTTGTCATTTTTAATAACGGTCCCCCCCCCCCCTTTTTTTTCTTGGCTGTACGCGGGCCTCTCACTGTTGTGACCTCTCCCGTTGCGGAGCACAGGCTCCGGACGTGCAGGCTCAGCAGCCACGGCTCACGGGCCCAGCCGCTCCGTGGCATGTGGGATCCTCCCGGACCGGGGCATGAACCCGTGTCCCCTGCATCGGCAGGTGGACTCCCAACCACTGCGCCACCAGGGAAACCTCTCCCTTTTTTTTAATGTCTCAGTGTATTCCAGAATTTTTTTTTCAACTGTTAAACCCTCCCCGGTATCCAACTTAAAAAAAATAATAAATTTATTTCAGTGTAAATGCCTGCAGTATGTTTCTTGTGTGGCAAGATTATTTCACAGTTGGGTCATCAGGATTCATAGTTTTATGAACTATGGTGTGGGGCTTCCCTGGTGGCGCAGTGGTTGAGAGTCCGCCTGCCGATGCAGGGGACACGGGTTCGTGCCCCAGTCTGGGAAGATCCCACATGCCCGGAGCGGCTGGACCCGTGAGCCATGGCCGCTGAGCCTGCGCATCCGGAGCCTGTGCTCCGCAATGGGAGAGGTCACAACAGTGAAATGCCCGCGTACCGCAAAAAAAAAAAAGAAAAAAAAAGAATAGGTGTGTATGATTGCCATCCCTCTGTCTCTGTCTGTCTCACCCACATTGAAGCCGCCATTCATAAAAGCTGATCTTCGTGAAAGGACGCACTTTCCTGGGGCACACTTTTCTGGACCGTCTGAGCACTGCTGCTGCAGCTCCGCACTGAGCTCGTGTGCGAGCATCAGCCCTGGCAGTGGAGCAGCCCCAACAGTACAGGGGGAGCAGCACGTGGTGGTGACGTACAGATTGTACTGAGCAGAACTCTGAACCATTTTCTTACGAACGGTAGTGTCTACGTGGGGGAGAAGAAGTCCAAATTCTGGTTAGTTCCAGATGATTCACCACACAGAATGCATATTCTCTCACTAGTGTTTGGGTCTTAGTGAATAAAGGGAGTGTTCTGTGTTGAATCTTGGCTTGACAGGAAGGAAGTGATAATTGATCAGGGATTCTGGGGGGGGGGTTGTTATTTTCCCCCCACTAAAAGCGATAGCTTAGAATGAGATGATTCTACATCAGGATACCTTTCGCAGGATCGTTTTTTATCATCTTATCTGCCAGACTTAGTCTTTGCCGTCAGACTTTACTCATAGGGATTTATTAAAAACGATGGTTGGTTTCAAAAAAGGGGAAAGATTGACATTTGGTTGAAATACAGTTGGTGGATTTTGACCATGTGGGAGTGTTTTTGTCCACAGAGCATGTTATAGAGGCAGAACCTGGCTAACGAATGCTATTTATGACTTTGTCTATCATATGAATGGCAGCCCTAAGTGGGTTCCTCTTTTGTTATTTCCCCTCCCCAGTCTCCTCAGCACCGTATGTTTTTTTCCTTCCCTCCCAAATTCTGTTCCCATCAATCAGGTAGCTGATCAGCAGGCTGACTCCTGTCCCAAGTAGGTCAGATGCTAGCCCTGCTCCCCTGTCCTCCAGGAGAGGAAGTCATCTTGACCGTCTTGGGAGGGAGTTAGGAGGTCCCAAGCCCAGACTGAAGTCGGCGTATTTCATCTGTTCACACAGTGTTGCTTTGGGCTTCCAGGTCTTCATTCCTGCACAGCTTCTGACAGCAGTGGAGTGGAACTTCTGTGTTTGAGGGACTCAGCACTGGGCACCATGCCTCCCAGCGCCCCCCACCCGCTTAGGTCCAGGTGGGGCCTGAGTTTTCAAGTCCCATGATAATGTGGCCCTTAGATCTCTGGGATGGGATGGACATCCAGGAGGCTGATTTCTCTTGGGGCTCTGATTTCCTTGGGCTCTACAAGCAGGGGAAGTTGGGAAGCCCTTGAGAAGCCAGGCCTTGAGGGTTTGAGTTAAAACCTGAAGGACACAGAGATCACAAGAAAGACATGACGAGAATCTGGGAGGCACTGAGTCGGAGACAGAGGAATCCGATATTGCAAGAGGAGAATTTTACTTTGGGATGTTAAAGAGGTTTGGTTGCCTTCTGAGTGAGAATGGCATTCTGTTTGTTAGCCAGAAATACATCAGACCCTGGAAATGTCTGAGGCCAGAGAGCTGTACCAGGAGTGAGAATTATGGAGTTGGAAGGGCCCTTAGAAAAGCATCTCTAGGTCAGCCCCTCGTTTTACAGGTTAAGGGACCGAGGCCCATAACACTTTGTCATGTTATCTTAATGCATTTTACAGTTTCTACAGTACCTCCTTCCAAGCCCAAAGAGAGTGAGGGGCTTCTTCTTGCCCACTCTGGAGGGAGCTCTTGGGACCCCCGTTGCCCTCCCCACGCCTTGACCTTGGTGTCAGAGTAGTGGGCACAGCGGCCGAATCAGCCTCTGCTGAACTTTTCGGTCCCTGCCCGCTTCCCTGCCCCACCCCTACCCCTCATGCAGGAATCCGAGCCCTCCCCGTGAGGCTGTGAAGGCCCTGGAATGTGGCACTCTGACCTCTGGCAGTTGAGTGTCCTGGATGGACCTGGCCTGGGAAACAGGAAGGACTCAGGGGAGGGGGGAAGAGTGCTCCTTGGCCTTGGGGTGGGACGGAGGGAAAGGAAGTGCTGGGCAGTGTCGCTTCCCCAAGTAGGCCCAGTTGACTCCCCCAACATGGGAGGCCGGGCAGCAGGGGCGCTGGAGGGTAGGCTTCCTCAGTGCTGGGTCAGGGGGTACACTGCCAGAGCACTTGGGGTGAGGAGGAAAGGGTTTGAGGGGAACAGGGAGGAGCAGACCAGAAGGCAGAGGAAACTGTTGCAGGAGATGACGGACATGAGGGTGGTGGGTGGAGAGAAGGGATGTCCAGCCCCTGTACAGATGGACAATTCTCTGGTTGCCCGTTCAGGTGTGAGGCTGACTGGCACTTAGCTGTCCCTTTCTGTGTTCTGTCAGTGATGGAACCCCCGCCCCTGCCCCGCTTGCGCATGCTCTGGTCAGTTACCTCCCTCAGAGAGATTTTCAAAGACCGTGAGGTCGAGCCTTGGTCATGAAGTCCACACCAGCTCCTTGCCTTGTTCCCGGATAAGGGCACCTTGTGTCCTCAGCCTCCTCCCCGTTAAAGCACTTTGCAGGATGCACAGCAAGGGCTTGGAGCTGCCTCGTGCCGACCCCTGTGAAACCATGAACATCTTGCCAGACTGCACGTGAGGTCTGCCAGGATGGCAAGCCCAGCTTTTCGGTGGCGGGGCGGGGGGGGTGGTTACAGGTAAATTCCATGCTCGTGGGAAAGGAATAGAAACGAGAGGTGGCAGAGTGTCTTTGAGACACCTGTTTAAGAGGAGAGCTGCCGCTGTACCTGAAGGGGTTGGGTTTCGTTTGTAGCTGGAATCTCTCCAAGCTGAGTCAGTTCATTCTTCCCGTGCCCAGGGTTGTCTTGAATGATAATTAGTGTTCCGTGGTCATGCTACATCCCACTGAAGTGAGGGCGCTCGTCTCTTCTCCTTTCTCATGTGACATTGTACACAGTCCTAGGAGTAGTGGCCCTGATGCTAAGTGGAAATGTCTTGGTTATCAGACTCATTCACTGGTCCTGCAAACCAGGGTATGTGGCGCCCTTCCTCCACCTAACTGATACCAAAAGCCACTAGGTGAGGCCCATAGGGATGCTGCAGGCAGTGCAGGAGGTAAGCATCTTACTCAAGGTGCGCATCTTAGGACTTCCCTGAGAACCTAGCAATCCTCTATAAACTTGAAAGTTTATTTTTTTACGACTGAAAAAGCCATTTATTTTCATTAAACGTGACTTTAGACTATCTAGATTGAAACCTAAACATCTCTCCAAATGATTTAATTTTCACCTTTCCTCCAGTCTTTGATGATATCAAGACTGTACCCAGACAATACCTTCTCCTAGAAGCCATCCCTCCTCTCTGACCCCCAGCACATTGGATATGCCTCACATTTAAGCACCGATCGTATAGCCTGTTGTGATGATTTGTTTCAACAAATATTAATCAGGCACTTGCTACATGGCAGTCACTGTGATGTGGTTAAACCAAAGAAACCCCTGCCTCAGAGAACTTATAGAGGGAGTCAGTAACCAAAAAAGCAAATAGTTCTATGATACACTGCTAGATAGATGAATGTTGTAAAAAAAAAAAAAAAAAAAAAGAGCAGGGTAAAGGAATAGAGAGTGATGGAGTGGGGGCACTCGGAAGTTTAAAACAACAGAATTATTAAAGAGTGTGTTAAGTGCTTGTATATATGTTCAACACTACGTATCTCTGTATATTCTAATCCTTCGAAAATTGGTGATCCTTGTTAGCTAAATAGGATATGGATTTGAGCAGAGCATCCTTTGGAAATGGTCTATATTTGGTATTTTCTTTTGTATCCTGACAACCATTAGTTCTTGAAAGGTATATTGAACCTGATAAAATAGATGGTAATTTTTAACCTTTCAGTTCGGAGTTAAGGTAGCTTATATTTCCAGAAATTGTGGGTTTTATCATTTGAACCATTTATTGATGACTTCTTTTACACTATAAAGACTAACTTGGAATAGAATAACATTGCAGGGTCGAGGTCTTGCAAAATTCACCTACCTAATTGCATGTGGGAATACATGCTGCTGTAGCATGTGGAAAAAGGACTGGGTTATTCATGTGGTGTTTATTTATGTTTCTTTTTGGAAGCAAATTAGTCATTCTCTATATGTGTATGTTCATGCATGCGTTCAAATTTGAAATGTAGACATTTATCAACTGTTTTCTTTAACTTTGAAAGAAAAGTAAAGTTTCTTTGCAGTGTTTTAAAAATACCCAAAAGGTACTTGCTTCCTAAACCCCTGGTAGGCATGAATTACTATAAAGTATATTTTTTTGCATCTCAAACATCCCGGCAATATGTTAACTATAAATGCATAAGTATTGAAGAACGTAAGTAAACCTAAATCTTAGATACCCACGGAATATCTTTGAAGCTGCTGCTTTTTTTCCCCCGCAGGATATTATTAATGGAGTAGTCCCCTAGTCCAGTTTCACTTTCATTTTCTCCATTCAGCAAGTGAGGATTGGGACCCTACCCCCCACCCCCCAGCAGCTCAGAATCCAGCTGCAAACAAACAGCTGCAGTGTCGTTGGATAAGTGAAGTGGGTGGGAGAAAATCAAGTTAACTTTGAGGAGAAAACATTTAAGCCACACACAGTAAGATGGTAGCAGATTTCCAGTTAAACAGTGCAAGAAAGCTAGTGCCTCGCAGAGGACATGCAATCAGCAAAATACTTAGAGAATTGATTCAGTAAATATTTATGGAGGACCTACTGTGTGCTAAGCCCTGCTCTAGGTGCGAAGGATAGAGCTATGAACAAGACAGACAAAAATCTTTATCAACCTGGAGCTTTCCGGTAGAGAGAGAGAAAATGAACAGTGTTAGTAAGTAAAACATACTGTGCCAGAGGGATATACAATCTGTGCAGAAAAATAAAGCCGAGAGGGGGAAGTGGTTTGCAGTTTAGAGTGGTCATGGAAAGTCATGCCGAGAAGTTCAGATTGATCAGAATCCTGAAGGGGTGGGGGAGTGAATGGGCGCAGAACTGGGGTGGAGGGAGGATGTTCTGGGTTGGGGGGACGTGGGTTCCCAGGCCCTGAGGCTTTAGTGCTGGGGAGGGAAGAGGTGCTGGCCTCGAAGTGGGACGTAACTGGGAGGCTAGTTGGGGCCAGGCATAAGCCTCATTTATCAGCATGAGGGGTTAGACTAGACTGTGGAGGCAGGTGGGAGCCATTGAAGACTGTGGGGTAGTGTTGATGTCATGGCCGAGACCCCCAGGGTCTCAGAGCTTGGCATCTGTTAGGTGTAGTTGTTTGATTACTACACAAAGGAAACTCCAGTGTTGTGGGAAGTGTGCAAATGTATTTTTCAAACACGTTCTTAAGATAGCTTAATCTTTTTTTTTTTTTTAATTATTACTTTTATTTATTTACTTCTGGCTGCGTTGGGTCTTCGTTGCTGTGCGCAGTCTTTCTCTAGCTGTGAGGAACGTGGGCTACTCTTCGTTGCTGTGTGTGAGCTTCTCATTGCGGTGACTTCTCTTGTTGCGGAGCACGGGCCCTAAGCGTGTGGGCTTCAGTAGTTGTGGCTCGCGGGCTCTAGAGCGCAGGCTCAGTAGCTGTGGTACACAGGCCTAGTTGCTCCACGGCATGTGGGATCTTCCCGGATCGGGGCTCAAACCCGTGTCTCCTGCATTGGCAGGTGGATTCTTAACCACTGAGCCACCAGGGAAGTCCCTGCTTAATCTTTTTATGTCTCGTTATATTTGCTTGTATGGTCTATATCACGTGAATCTCAGGGATTAAATCATTACTGTACATATCAAAGTTCTCCCAAGCAATAATATTCATTTCTTGACATACCCTAAGGCAAGAGTCCTGCTTTTCATTGTCCCCTTATCTACATTTGCTTCTAGGAGGAGAGTTTCAGGTTGAATTTCAAGGACTTGATGCCTTTAAGAATCAATGTATCAGACAAGCCCTGTGTGGCATGAGGTTTCTAAATAGGCCACAGCTCTCTGATTCTCATTCTCCACCCCCACCCCCACCCCCCGCCCGCCTGTACCCGGGCCTCTCACTGTTGTGGCCTCTCCCGTTGCAGAGCACGGACGCGCAGGCTCAGCGGCCATGGCTCACGGTCCAAGCCGCTCCGCGGCATGTGGGATCTTCCCGGACCGGGGCACGAAGCCGTCTCCCCTGCATCGGCAGACGGACTCTCAACCACTGCGCCACCAGGGAAACCCTCTTTTTTTTGGGGGGGGGGCCATGCCGTGTGCCTTGCGGGATCCTAGTTCCCTGACCAGGGATTGAACCCCGGCCCCTGCAGTCACCGAGTCCTAACCACTGGACTGCCAGGGAATTCCCTGATTCTGGTATCTAATTTATAACACTTCTTTCCATATAAACATACAGTAGCAATGTGGATTTTAATGATGTTTTAAGAAAAAAAAAAGATCTGGACATACCCATCAAACTTTCACTTACCACGAAACTGGGCACATAAAAAAAATGTTCATTGAATATTGCTGGCAACTTGTACTTTGTTGCCAGGACCAGATAGCAGGAGATCCATGGAGTGTGTAGGGATAAATAAGATCACACATAGAGATAATCTTGCTTCCCCCCAAAATTTAAAGGTTTGGGATTGAGGGTGTGATATTTAGGGATGATATTTCTTTGTAGAACAGTATCAGAGTTAGTGGTAAGGATCAGTTAGAAATATAATTGTTGGAATTAAACGTGATCACTCTTTCACTTCTTATCATCTTCTACATTATTTACGTTGAAGAATTCAGATAAATTACTAAGGTGAGGTTCACAGCAGGGCCCAAGTTGATTTGCAAAGACATTTCCTTCAAAATGATTGCTAACTGATTTCACTAATTCATTATCCTGAAAAGATTCCTTAGTGCTACTTACAGATGATTACACCTTTTAGAAATCATTACTTTCGCCTCAGGAGTATTGCTTTATGTGGAGGCATTATTGCTTTCACAAGGAAACCTTTGTTTCCTGGATGATAGAATAGTTGAGGTCATGTTTATATTGTTGGGTTTTCTGTTCTTGGATGTTTCCAAAGGTTCTCCAGCAACTCCATTGTCTTGGCTGAGAAGGTGTCAGAGAGGCTCTGCCAGCCCTTGTGGTGATGACCGTCCGCCATGGGTCTCTAGGCCATATTCACTCGAGATGGACATCTCCAGTGTGAGATGGAAAAATAGCAGTGTTTCTTTCTTTCTTTTCCCTGGTGCTTGGGTTCTTTAGACTCACTTGGACTTGACATTTTGTCCAACCATTCGACCACCTTACTTCCCTATTTCTTCAGTTCCTCTTGTTGCCTGTTTGGTGATATAAGTCTGTGTGGAATTCAGACCTTGTTGCTTAGCTTTCTTCCTCAGCTAAACGTGTAAGTCTATGGAAAGCACCTAGTAAGGTCCCTGGCTCAGGAATTGTTAGCTGTTATCAGAAGATTTGACTGGCGGGGTAGGTGTGAAATGTGCTTCATTATCTGTGCTAACTGTTCAGCTAGTATAATGAAAAATGTGTATCTTTCAAAGTGGTTATTTTCAGAATATCATGCTCATCTTGTTGTTCTTGTTGTGTGAAATTCTGGTCACATTTCTTCCTCTCCCTGTCGTGATTTACACTGTTGGATGAGTACAGCCAAGAAAAAAAGGCGTTCCCACGTCTAGCCTTCTGCGCGACTCTGGGTCATTTGACTAACAGATTTTAGGGTAGAGCATACATTAATATTTATAAAATGATACTGTGTATTATATCCACAAGTACCTTTCTGGCAAGAGGCATTAACCTGCGTCACATTATCTAATTATGGCCATGATAGACAAAAGTGGTAGGAAGGGAGATGATAGAGTTTATTATTTAAGTTATTTATCCAACATGGTTGAGGAATATTACACTTGTTCACTCATTTGACATGTAAATATTTGATATGTGGAAGTGTTGGATAATAAAATGTTGAGGCTAAAAGAAAATTTGAGTTAGTATTAATATTTCAGAAGTAGGAAGACCGAGATCCAAAGATGTTTCTCAGTTATTTCTGAATAATTGACTTTCCTCCTACCACCAAACTTACTTTCCAGAAAAAGTTTGGCACTTAAAGATTCAGATTGCTTTGCTTAAGTTCAGGTCCTCCTGTTCCTGTTTATTCCTTCTGCAGATGTTTATTTTGCTAAGCTACTATTTGCAAGCCCTATGATAGCCCAGTGATAAAAAGAACCCACTTTCTGGTGGAGATTAGATGAGCAATTTCATTATACTGCCGTAAGCGAAATAATTTTAATGGATGTATAACAGAACTCGTACAGAGGAGACAGTTCTTGATTTAGTCCCTATATAGAGCAGATGAAACCTGGAGAAAGTATTAAAGACTGAATAGGAGCTTTCAAAGCAGGTGAAGAGAAGCAGCTTTCTAGCCAGAGAGAACACCTTGTGCGAAGCCCAGGGGTCAGGAACAGTATGGGTCATTTGGGAGCACATCATTATGAAGTATGGCTGTAGTAAGTGGGGAAGAGTGGAAGAGATGAGGGTGAAGAAGTGGACTGGGACCTAAACAGGCTTTGTGTTCCGTGCCAGAGACTGGAATGGCCAGATATTGGACTTTCTTTGGAGACCGTTGCTTCCCAATTCTGTATCCTTAAGAAGTTTGATAGGGATGTTCTTTTTTTTTTTTTTTTTGCGGTACGTGGGCCTCTTACTGTTGTGGCCTCTCCCGTTGCGGAGCACAGGCTCCAGACGTGCAGGCTCAGCGGCCATGGCTCACGGGCCCAGCTGCTCCGCGGCATGTGGGATCTTCCCGGACCGGGGCACGAACCTATGTCCCCTGCATCAGCAGGTGGACTCTCAACCACTGCGCCACCAGGGAAGCCTGATAGGGCTATTCTTATAACACCCTCACTAGGTGTTATTTACACCAAAGCACCTCTATAGGAGAATAAAACACTGTGAGCCAGGTACCTAAGGGATGGCTAATCCCCTGGCTTTAAGGACGGCTTTTAGAGGATCTAGATGAAGAGAGGAAATGTGAAAGAATTAGGTACTTCTCCAAGATAATTTTTCCCTCAACTAAGATGTATCAGTTTTTAAGCAGCAGTACATTTGATAACAAAACCAATATTCTTTGAAGCTGGTTAAACAAGGGGTTACATGTTTTAGTGGACATTCATGCTCAGAGAAGACTTTGTTGCTTAATAATGACATGTGCCTGACCAGAAGGCCAGTCCAGCACTGCAGAAGCATGGGCCAGTGGAGGAGGCCTGAGATTTTCCTTTTAAAATATTGAGATTCAGTCTCAAAGTAGGGGAAATGTAAGGGGGTTGAGTTCTACACCATTGGGTTCAGTCAGACTAGTTGTAGCTAGGGAAGAGTTTCCATGAGCAATCAAGTATCCTGTTCTGATTATTTTAAAAAATTTCAGAAATGTAACCATTTAGTGTCTGACTTTGAGTAACTTCCTGGTAAAACCACACCAAAGAGAAACTGGTTGAAAAAATATATTTATGTGTCCAAGTACCTGGATGAGGTGACATGCTATATGGGACTGTTAGTCATAAGCCATTTATGAGGTATCTTAATAATCTTTTTGAAGAATTAGTTTTTATTATGTTAATCACTTCTATTGCTTTTATCTCTGTTACATTGATTTTCTCCATGTATTTATTAACTTCATCTTTCTTGTTTCTTTGGATTTGCTTTGTTGATCATTTTCTAATTTCAGTTGAATGCTTAGCTCATTTTTTTTTAACCTTTCTTATTTCCTGTGAAATTTCCCTTTAAACACTGCCTTAGCTGTGTCCCATCAATATTGACATGTGACATATCTATTGTTCTTCATTTTTAAGTATTTGATTAATTTTCCCATAATCTCCTCCCATTTAAAAAAAAAACCTTTTTATCATAGAAGTTTTCAAATATATACAGAAGTAGAGGCAACTGTGTAATGACTCAGTGCTTCAGTAGTTATCAATTCAAGACCAACCCTGTTTTAATCTGTTGGGACCTCAGCCAGTAAATCCTCTAGGATTGGAGGTGCTAGAAGGGTCCTGCAAAGTGATATTTGTTATATTAAAAGCACCTTTGGCTTGCCTTACTCTGCACAGTGATTGTTTTCCAGACCTTAAACTGGTCTGATAAATGGGAAATTATTTTAAATTTAAATTGTGACCACCATAAGCGTGTGATTCTCTGACACTGTGACCAGTAAATTGTTAGCGTTGTACAGTTTCAACTAAGATGCCAGAACCAAGGAAACAAAAGGAGGAAGTCTAAAGGGACCTCACAGATTACCCATCCCACCTCCGTTTTAGTGATGAAATGAATTGGAGCCGAGGGGGCCAAATGCCTTGTTCAGGGTCACTCTAATGACAAAGCTAAGGTTGTGGTCCCCTGGGCCGGGGCCTCTCCATGAGAACAGACCTCTGGGCTATCTGATTTTCTATATGCAATTGAGGGTAGATAGTCCCTAATTTAGGCAGAATTTTGAAATAGGAGAGTTGTGTGCTGTAGCCCTGGTTTCTCCTCTTCTCATCTTGCTTCATGAATTAAGTTCTTCTCTGTCCCCACCAGCTTCCTGTTATCAAAAAGGAAATTATCCTTCCCTTACTTAATCTTTTCCTCTGTTTCAAGATTCCTAGAAACATTTTATTCACATACTAGGTATGATTTTGGTTAGAGTAGTGGGAAATTATACTGTAAACTCCTCTTTCCTAGCATTTTAAATCCTTAGTACCTTGCTCAGTTCTTGATGTATAATAGATACCAATAACTGATTGAGGAATGAATGTTTGAAAGAAAGAATGATTGAACGAATGACTTTACATGCTATAGTTCGTCCCTGGTCCTCCTCTGATAGGTGTATTGCTGAGGTGTTGACAACAGTTACAGCAATGGAACATTTGCTTATCATTCATAAATGTTTTACTATAAATTGATTTAGTAAATTGGTTCAGTACTGTTTGTTTTTCAAAGACTTCCCCACTTGGACATAATATGAATCAGTGGTCATGTTTGTTTGTTATATATTTAGAGGTTTGCATCAGTTTAAGAGTCCTCAAAAAAAAATTGTGTGCATATTTTAGTATTTCCATTGTTTTAGATTAAGGCTTGGTCTACTCTGATACATAGTTACATATGCCTAACATAGTTTTACTTTGTGGAAATGCCTATAAAACAAATTTTTATGTCATGAATCATTTCTACTGATAACCATAATTTTGCCCTTCTTGCTTTGCACTGATTACAGCATGAGGAAGAGAGGGAAAGGGAAGCACCAGCTTTTGGATCATCCGTTTTAAGCTGGAAGGAGAGAGAATGAAAGCTCACTGCATTAGATTCCTCCTTGAGCAGGGCTGAATGCACAATAACAGCCAGTCGGGAGCTGGGGGAGTTCAGAGCAGCAATTTTACATTACACTGGAGTTTCTAGGCTGGCATGGAAAGAGATGCCAGTACTAGCTATTTGTATCTTACTGTAGCCACAGGGATATGTGAACAGCTGGAGAATTAATTTGATATATATTCCCAGCAGCCTCTCTTCTGCCAACAGAATTCCATTACTGTGAGGTTCTGAGTGTGTACCATGAATCTGTGTCTTGCTCTTTTTTTTTTTTTTTTTTGCGGTACGCGGGCCTCTCACTGTTGTGGCCTCTCCCGTTGCGGAGCACAGGCTCCGGACGCGCAGGCTCAGCGGCCATGGCTCACTGGCCCAGCCGCTCTGCGGCATGTGGGATCTTCCCGGACCGGGGCACGAACCCGTGTCCCCTGCATCGTCAGGCAGACTCTTAACCACTGCGCCACCAGGGAAGCTCTGTGTCTTGCTTTTTAATATCTGCTATAGCGTGTTTCTGGTAAGTGGAATGCCACATAATGGGGTGTAGCCATATCTTGGTTTGGAGTAAACTCCATTACCCTAAGCTGATATGAGGTAGAAAAGGTAAGGCTCTGAGTCTACAAATGCCTTCTGCCTTCAGGAAGTTGGACATTTCAGATGAACACACAGTACTTTGTCCAATAAGTGCAGTCATACCTGAAACATTTTATTCCATGTTACTGGAATTTCAGACACCAGCAAGCAGATGGAAATATATTTTGACAAGCAGAGAGGTGGAATCTGGGACCAGTTGGGCCAGGGTTGCCGTGGCTGGTTCCTTGAGCTCCTGGGCACTGAGCGGGTGTAGCCCCCGGGGCTGCTGCTTCCCAGATCTGGAGCTGGCTGTCTTTGTACATCTTCCAAGACTCCTCTTCTTTCACATACTTTTCCCCTCTCCTACCCTGAGGATCACAACTGCTTTCTCAGTAGTCTTTGCACTTAGAATCTTTTATATCAACTGTGGAAAGAAGGAATTTCAGGCATCATCAAGAATATTGGAAAGTAGTCTGTGGAACAGAAAGACCAAGTCCAGGGTTAGATTGAAGGTGACTATTGGAAGTACAGGTGTTTCAGGTGTTTTTGCTTTGGTACCACATGTACACTCTTAAAATTTTTTTTTTTGCAAAATCATTCACTACACTAAAGGTAAGAAGAGCTGTTGGGAAAAATAGGGATGGGGCAGATCACTCAAAACCTATGGAACTGTGAACACAGAGGATAAATATAAACAATAAGACTCCAAATAAAGCTCCTGACCCAGGTAAGCTGCTCCTAACATTTGCATCTGGAGCCTGGACAGCCCATCCTTTGCAGCCTTACACACTCATGAGCTCAGGCTGCTTCCTTCAGGGCATGGGAACCTCACAGATGTTTACTCTGAATGGAGACTAGTTTCATCAGAATTAAATATAAGATCCAGGGGTAGTTTTTTGTTTTTTTTAGTTTTTTTGGCTGTGTTGGGTCTTCATTGCTGCACGTGGGCTTTTCTCTGGTTGTGGCGAGTGGGGGCTTTTCTTGTGGAGCATGGGCTCTGGGTGCATGGGCTTCTGTAGTTGCAGCACATGAGCTCAGTAGTTGCAGCACATGGGCCCTAGAGCAAGCGGACTTCGGTAGTTGCGGCATGCGGGCTCAGTAGTTGTGGTTCATGGGCTCTAGAGAGTAGGCTCAGTAGTTGTGGCGCATGGGCTTAGCTGCTCCATGGCATGTGGGATCTTCCTGGACCAGGGATCGAGCCCGTGTCTCCTGCATTGGCAGGCAGATACTTAACCACTTTGCTACCAGGGAAGTCCCCAGGGGTAGTTTGTTCATCATGAGTTTTTAAACACGGGAGAATATCTCTAGCTTTTTCATTTGTACGTTGAACCTCCCCGGACAGTTAAATGTAGTGGAAAGTTCAACCACTAGAGCAGCCATTTAGAAGGAAGGAATTTAAGCAAGATTATAAGCCTTTTCTTAAGGTGTTCATTTAACTGCGAAGACTTTTCCTTTTATTGTGAGAAAACTTTCTCCTGATGTTTTTATAACATTAATGTGCTGGGGGAAGTCACACATGAACCAACACACCTTCTGCATTATACTGACATCATTTTGTTCCAAATTATGTTTAACTAAAATCACGTTAGAGAAATGTGTTTTTATGGTTCAGTAGTAACTGTTAGGGGAAGAGGTACCCAGTATCTTTTGTTATTTCTCAAACCTGGGTCCTATGCTGTCTTGGCCTAAGTGTACCAGCAAGACATGATCTTTAGAGCAGCAGTTCTCAAAATGTGGACCACAGACCCCTGGGGGGCCCTGAGACATTTTCAAGTAGTACATGAGGTCAAAGTTATTTTCACAGTAATATTAACATACTATTTGCTTTTATTCTGTGTCGACATTTGCACTGCTGGTGCAAAAACAATGCTGGTAAAACTGTTGGCATCTTAGCATGAGCAGAGGCTATGGCCCCAAACTGTGTTAGTCAGTCACGCTCTGCACTTGCAGTAAAGTAAATACTAATAACCAAATAACAAACCAAATAAAAAATCAGTTTCCGGTCCACTTCTCTGGTGAGACAGGGCCGGGAGATGCTCTCCTCAGCTCCTTGCCTGGGTGGGCAAGTCAGGCTCTAGGGCTGGCAGAAATCCTTGTTTAGGGGTCCCATCAAGTTCCCCAGAGTGCTACAGCTGAGCGGAGCGGGTTCTTGGGACTACTGCTCCGGTGGTGCAGAAAGCCTTCTTGGAATCTGACATGACATCACTTTCGGACTGTTGGCCAGCTGCTCCTGACTTGGCCACATGGAGGCTCAGACTGTCCCAGTCTCTGAACTGAAGGGAACCAACACTATTAGCATATCTCTCACCACCATGAATGCAAGGTATTTCAATGAAGAGTATCAGGAGGACGTCTACAAATCCCAGACTGGCATGTGTAAGTTCTGAGGAATGGTGGAATAACCCAATGTATCTGGGTGGCCTTTGGAGACAGCTGAGACAGAGCTACAACAGGGAAGTGGCTGGCAATCAACTCATAGCCCACCTTCTCCAGCCATGTGACTGACAAGGTCTTGGTGCCCTGGCCGGCTGTCAGGCCTAAGCCTCTGAGGTGGGAGAGCTGAATTCAGGACATTGGTCCAACAGAGACCTCCCGGCCCCACGTGATATCAATCGGTGAGAGCCCTCCCAGAGATCTTTGTCTCAACACTAAGACCCAGCTCCACTCAATGACCAGCAATTATACTGCATTATACCTGACCTTATACCTAAAGCATGGACACCCCATGCCAAACAACTATCAAGACAGGAACACAGCCCCACCCATTAGTAGAGAGGCTACCTAAAATCATAGTAAGTTCACAGATACCCCAATACACCACTGCACTCGGTCTTGCCCACCAGGAAGGCAAGATCCAGCCTTATCCACCACAACACAGGCACCAGTCCCCTCCACCAGGAAGCCTAAACAACCCACTGAACCAACCTTAGCCACTGGGGGCAGACACCAAAAACAAGGGAACTACAAACCTGCAGCCTGTGAAAAGGAGACCCCAAACACAGTAAGTTAAGCAAAATGAGAAGACAGAGAAATACACAGCAGGTGAAGGAGCAAGGTAAAAACCCACCAGACCAAACAAATGAAGAGGAAATAGGCAGTCTACCTGAAAAAGAATTCAGAGTAATGATAGTAAAGATGATCCAAAATCTTGGAAATAGAATGGAGAAAATACAAGAAACGTTTAACTAGGACCTGGAAGAACTAAAGAGCAAACAAACAATGATGAACAACACAATCAATGAAATTAAAAATTCTCTAGAAGGAATCAATAGCAGAATAGCTGAGGCAGAAGAATGGATACGTGACCTGGAAGATAAAATAGTGGAAATAACTACTGCAGAGCACAATAAAGAAAAACGAATGAAAAGAATTGAGGACAATCTCAGAGACTTCTGGGACAACATTAAATGTGCCAACATTCAAATTATAGGGGTCCGAGAAGAAGAAGAGAAAAAGAAAGGGACTGAGAAAATATTTGAAGGGTTTGTAGTTGAAAACTTCCCTAATATGGGAAAGGAAATAGTCAATCAAGTACAGGAAGCAGAGAGAGAGTCCCATACAGGATAAATCCAAGGAGAAACACGCCAAGACACATATTAATCAAACGATCCAAACTTAAATTAAAAATATTAAAAGCAGCAAGGGGAAAGCAACACATAACATACAAGGGAATCCCCATAAGGTTAACAGCTGATCTTTCAGCAGAAATTCTGCAAGCCAGAAGGAAGTGGCAGGACATATTTAAAGTGATGAAAGGGAAAAACCTACAACCAAGATTACTCTACCCAGCAAGGATCTCATTCAGATTCAATGGAGAAATTAAAACCTTTACAGACAAGCAAAAGCTGAGACAATTCAGCACCACTGAACCAGCTTTACAACAAACACTAAAGGAACTTCTCTAGGCAGGAAACACAAGAGAAGGAAAAGACCTACAATAACAAACCCAAAACAATTAAGAAAATGGTAATAGGAACATATATACTGATAATTACCTTAAATGTAAATGGATTAATGCTCCAACCAAAAGACATAGACTGGCTGAATGGATGCAAAAAGAAGACCCGTATATATGCTGTCTACAAGACACCCACTTCAGACCTAGGAACACATACAGACTGAAAGTGAGGGGATGGGAAAAGATATTCCATGCATATGGAAATCAGAAGAAAGCTGGAGTAACAATTCTCATATCAAACAAAATAGACTTTAAAATGAAGACTATAACAAGAGACAAGCAAGGACACTACATAATAATCAATGGATCAATCCAAGAAGAAGATATAAAAATTGTAAATCTTTATGCACCCAACATAGGAGCACCTCAATACATAAGGCAAATGCTAACAGCCATAAAAGAGGAAATCCACAGTAACACAATCATAGTGGGGGACTTTAACACTGACTTTCACCAATGGACAGATCATCCAAAGTGAAAAATAATAAGGAAACACAAGCTTTAAATGATACATTAAGCAAGGTGGACTTAATTGATATTTAGAGGTCATTGCATCCAAAACCAACAGAATACACTTTCTTCTCAAGTTCTTATGGAACATTCTCCAGGATAGATCACATTTGGGTCACAAATCAAGCCTTGGTAAATTTAAGAAAATTGAAATCCTATCAAGTATCTTTTCCGACCACAATTCGTAAGACTAGATATCAGTTACAGGAAGAAAACTGTAATAAGTACAAACACATGGAGGCTAAACAATACACTACTACATAACCAAGAGATCACTGAAGAAATCAAAGAGGAAATCAAAAAATGCCTAGAAAGAAATGCCAATGAAAATACGATGACCCAAAACCTATGGGACGAAGCAAAAGCAGTTCTAAGAGGGAAGTTTATAGCAATACAATCCTACCTCAAGAAACAAGAAACATCTCAAATAAATAACCTGACCTTATACCTAAAGCAATGAGAGGAAGAACAAAAAAACCCCAAAGTTAGCAGAAGGAAAGAAATCATAAATCAGATCAGAAATAAATGAAAAAGAAATGAAGGAAATGATAGCAAAGACCAATAAAACCAAAAGCTGGTTCTTTGAGAAGATAAACAAAATTGATAAACCATTAGCCAAACTCATCAAGAAAAAAAGGGAGACGACTCAAATCAATAGAATTAGAAATGAAAAAGGAGAAGTAACAACTGACACTGCAGAAATACAAAAGATCATGAGAGATTACTGCAAGCAACTATATACCAATAAAATGGACAACCTGGAAGAAATGGACAAATTCTTAGAAAAGCACAACCTTCTGAGACTGAACCAGGCAGAAATAGAAAATATAAACAGACGAATCACAAGCATGGAAATTGAGACTGTGATTAAAAATCTTCCAACAAACAAAAAGCACAGGACCAGATGGCTTCACAAGTGAATTCTGTGAAACATTTAGAGAAGAGCTAACACCTGTCCTTCTCAAACTCTTGCAAAATATAGCAGAGGGAGAAACACTCCGAAACTCATTCTGCGAGGCCACCATCAACCTGGTATCAAAACCAGACAAAGATGTCACAAAAAAAACCTACAGGCCAATATCACTGATGAACATAGATGCAAAAATCCTCAACAAAATACTAGCAAACAGACTCCAACAGCACATTAAAAGGATCATACACCATGATCAAGTGGGGTTTATCGCCAGATTGCAAGGATTCTTCAGTATACACGAATCAATCAATGTGATAAACCATATTAGCAAATTGAAGGAGAAAAACCATTATCATCTCAATAGATACAGAAGAAGTTTTTACCAAAATTCAACACCTATTTATGATAAAAACCCTCCAGAAAGTAGGCATAGAGGGAACTTACCTCAACATAATAAATATGACAAACCCACAGGCAACATCGTTCTCAATGGTGAAAAACTGAAACCATTTCCACTAAGAGTAGGAACAAGACAAAGTTGCCCACTCTCACCACTATTATTCATCGTAGTTTTGGAAGTTTTAGCCACAGCAATCAGAGAAGAAAAAGATATAAAAAGAATCCATATCAGAAAAGAGGAAGTAAAGCTGTCACATTTTTGCAGATGACATGATACTATGCATAGAGAATCCTAAAGATGCTACCAGAAAACTCCTAGAGCTAATCAATGAATTTGGTAAAGTAGCATGATACAAAATTAATGCACAGAAGTCTCTTGCATTCCTATACACTAATGATGAAGAATCTGAAAGAGGAATTAAGGAAACACTCCCATTTACCACTGCAACAAAACAAATAAAATGCCTAGGAATAAACCTACCTAAGGAGACAGAAGACCTGAATGCAGAAAACTGTAAGACACTTGTGAAAGAAATTAAAGATGAAACAGACAGAAGGAGAGATATACCATGTTCTTGGATTGGAAAAATCAACATTGAGAAAATGACTATACTACCCAAAGCAATCTACAGATTCAGTGCAATCGCTATCAAACTACCACTGGCATTTTTCACAGAACTGGAACAAAAAAGTTCACAATTTGTATGGAGACACAAAAGACCGTGAATAGCCAAAGCAATCTTGAGAAAGAAAAACAGAGCTGGAGAAGTCAGGCTTCCAGACTTCAGACTATACTACAAAGCTACAGTAATGAAGACAGTCTGGTACTGGCACAAAACCAGAAATATAGATCTATGGAACAGGATAGAAATCCCAGAGGTAAACCCGCACACATGTGGTTACCTTATTTTGTTTTTGTTTTTTTTTTTTTTTTTTTGCAGTACGCGGGCCTCTCACTGTTGTGGCCTCTCCTGTTGTGGAGCACAGGCTCCGGACGTGCAGGCTCAGCAGCATGGCTCACGGGCCCAGCTGCTCCGCGGCATGTGGGATCTTCCCGGACTGGGGCATGAACCCGCGTCCCCTGCATCGGCAGGTGGACTCTCAACCACTGCACAACCAGGGAAGCCCCTGGTTACCTTATCTTTGATAAAGGAGGCAAGAATATACAATGGAGAAAAGACAGCCTCTTCAGTAAGTGGTGCTGGGAAAACTGGACTACATGTAAAAGAATGAAATTAGAATACTTCCTCACACCATATACCAAAATAAACTCATAATGGATTAAAGACCTAAATGTAAGACCAGAGACTATAAAACTCTTAGAGGAAAACATAGGCAGAACACTCTATGACATAAATCACAGCAAGATCCTTTTTGACCCACCTAGAGAAAGAGAAATATATACAAATGGGACCTAATGAAACTTAAAGGATTTTGCAGAGCTAAGGGAGCCATAAACAAGATGAAAGGACAACCCTCAGAATGGGAGAAAATATTTGCAAACAAAGCAACTGACAAAAGATTAATCTCCAAAGTATACAAGCAGCTCATTCCACTCAATATGAAAAAAACAAACAACCCAATCCAAAAATGGGTAGAAGACCTAGACATTTCTCCAAAGAAGATATACAGATTGCCAACAAACACATGAAAGGATGCTCAACATCAGTAATCATTAGAAAAATGCAAGTCAAAACTACAATGAGGTATCACCTCACACCAGTCAGAATGGCCATCATCAAAAAGTCTACAAACAATAAATGCTGGAGAGGGTGTGGAGAAAAGGGAACACTTTTGCACTGTTGATGGGAATGTAAATTGATACAGCCACTAAGGAGAACAGTATGGAGGTACGTTAAAAAACTAAAAATAGAACTACCATATGACCCAGCAGTCCCAATGCCGGGCATATATACCAGTGAGAAAACCATACTTCAAAAAGAATAATGTACCACAGTGTTCATTGCTGCACTATTTACAATAAGCAAGACATGGGAACGATCTAACTGTCTATCGACACTTGATGATGAATGGATAAAGAAGATGTGGCACATGTATACAATGGAATATTACTCAGCCATAAAAAGAAATGAAATTGAGTTATTTGTAGTGAGGTGGATGGACCTAGGGTCTGTCATACAGAGTGCAGTAAGTGAGAAAGAGAAAAACAAATACCATATGCTAACATATATATATGGAGTCTAAAAAGAAAAAAATGGTTCTGTAGAATCTATGTGCAGGATAGGAATAAAGACACAGACGTGGAGAGTGGACTTGAGGACACGAGGAGGGGGAGGGGTGGGCTGGGAAGAGGTGAGAGTGTGGCATGGACATACTCTACCACATGTAGAATGGATGGCTGGTGGGAAGCAGCTGCATAGCACAGGGAGATTAGCTCGGTGCTTTGTGACCACGTAGAGAGGTGGATAGGGAGGGTGGGAGGGAGACACAAGAGGGAGTGGATATGGGGATATGTGTATACATATAGCTGATACACTTTGCTATACAGAAGAAGCTAACGCGCCATTGTAGAGCAATTATAGTCCAATAAAGATGTTGGGAAAAAAATCAGTTTCCTTTAAGGATGCCCTTTATTGAATCAGTACAAGTTATTAATTTTATTAAATTTCAACTCTTGATTATACATCTTGTGAACATTCTCTGGAATGAAATGGGAAGAATGGATGAAATAATTCTGCCTACTGAAGTCCCACGGTTGTCTCGAGGTAAAATATCATTTCCTGGTTTCTTCTAAATATCCAAGTGGAGATGTCAGGTTAGCAGTTAGTTATAACTGACTCTTCTCTGGAGTACTCACATATTTGCATGTATTTGAACATGCATGAATTCTAATTCATACATGAAATTATCACATTTCTTTCATTTTGTATATAGAGAAAAGCACATTCGGATTTGGTATCTTGCAGAAGTTACAAACTTAAAAATACATTTGCAGAGGTATCTCAATTATCTTGACCTTTCAGCCTTGGAGACTACATCTTGTCGCATGGAGAGCACTAGGAAAAAACTACTTGATATAAATAGTTAAAGGGCAGTACTCCTGTTTTTAATCCCCCCACCCCTTGTTCTTAAAAGTCCTGACTAGTCCAAGGAGAAATCAGAAACTATATCAGAATCAGAACCTTGATCCTTGTGCTGTATATGTGGATTTACTTAGGAAAAGAGATTTCAAAACATCAAATTTGCCAGGTGCTGTCAGTGGCACTGTTAGGCTCAGATTTGATTTCTGTATAATCAGACTTTACTAAATTTTGCTTTCAATCCCTGTTGGATGGCTGTTAACAGTAAAGTATAATGTTCTGTAATAGAAAAACATAAAAGCATTTGTCTCATAAACATGTTGTACTTGATCCTATAAAGCAGTGGTTGCTAAGGGAGCTATTTGCCAAGAAGAAAAAGTATTGATTAGGATGGGGGGCATAGAAATGAAAGGGTTTCCTCTCAAGAAAGAAAAGAAGAGCATGTAAGACATTTTTGGTTTTAGAGTCAGATGCCTCCTGACTGGACAGGGTGGCCATGACATTTCCTGAGGGGGTGGTCAGGCTTACCTGTGCACCATCAGGTGCAGCCTGTCGCTGTTGCCAAGAGGCTTCTGCTGAGAACAGTAAGGAGCTGGAGAGGGCATTAAGGGAAGTTGCCTTTTAATTCTGATTCCACACTCAGGGGATATGGTCTTCCTGGGGGAAGGCAGAGAAAAACACCTGGCAGTGAAAACAAATTGGCCGTAAGATGGACTTCTTGGAGGGGCTGTTGATGCCAGCCAGCTGATAAGAGTCTGAAGTCTAGAGCTGAACTGGGAAAGAGACTAATGACAGTTGATGCCTAGAGAGAAAGGTACCAAAGTATGTCTGAGCATTTCTTCAAAATGCCTGCCTCATTAATGCTTCACTAATAAGGTTTTTGAATAAGAGTTTTATTATGTAAACATGTTCATTATAATGAAACATGTTTTCCTTGTTATACATCTATGCATTTGTTTACAAGACATTTTCTGTTTAAAAAAAAAAAAGGGCTTCCCTGGTGGCGCAGTGGTTGAGAGTCCGCCTGCCGATGCAGGGGACACGGGTTCGTGCCCCGGTCTGGGAAGATCCCACATGCTGCGGGGTGGCTGGGCCCGTAAGCCATGGCCACTGAGCCTGTGCTCCGCAACGGGAGAGGCCACAACAGTGAGAGGCCCGCGTACTGCAAAAAAAACCCCAAAAAAGCATAGTCAACAGCATTGACCATACCAGTGACATGGAAAACTAGATAGAGTTACTGAACACTTGTACTAAGTCTTGGGGTTAAGGGGGTTCAAAGTTGGATAAGACCTGGCTCCTCCTGCACATGAGGACTCTTTGTCTAATGGGGAAGTTAGACTTGGGTGAAACCATTATTGGAAAGGGTAAGAGGTGTGCACAGGTGTTTGTAGGAGCGTGGAGGATAGAGAGCTCAGAGTTGGAGAAGACTTCTCAAAGAGGTAACATGTGACTTGGGTCTTGAAAAATGAATAGGAGTTATCAAGAGGAAGCAGAGAAGGAGGTGTTCCAGGCGATGACATTCTGTGAGCAAAGGCATGGGAACATTTATTGAGGGTTTGTAGTGAGAATCTGTGTGCTTATTGGAGCATTAGGATGTTTGGACTTTTTCTTGTTAGCAAGAGAGAACCAATGAGCAGGCTTGTCTTTTTTTTTTTTTGGGGGGGGGATACGCGGGCCTCTCACTGTTGTGGCCTCTCCCATCGCAGAGCACAGGCTTTGACGCGCAGGCCCAGTGGCCATGGCTTATGGGCCCAGCTGCTCCGTGGCATGTGGTATCCTCCCGGACCGGGGCACAAACCCATGTGCCCTGCATCGGCAGGCAGACTCTCAACCACTGCGCCACCAGGGAAGCCCCAGGCTTGTCTTTTGAGGAAGATGATGCTGGTTGACAGTGTGGGAAATGGGGTAGTGCAAGGAGACAGGTTAGAGGATGCTGCAGTGGTTCAGGAGAGTGATGTCTTCAGGGAGTTCCAGTTACGATGGAGGGAAGGGATGTTTATTGTGGAAAAAAAAATCTGCATCAGAATCCATTTGATTTGGTGATACATTAACTGCATATATTTACAAAGATAGTAATAAAGATTTCTTGGAATATGGGACGGAAAAGAGGAGAAATACAGTTTTTCAGTAGTTCAAATGTTACTTGAGTTTCTTACTGATTTTTAGGTTCCTAGGATTGAACTAATTTTGAATTACAAATTTGAATATACAGTCAAAAGAATTTCTTTATGGTAAATTTTGCTGAACTATATTAGGCTGGTGGTACTAATAACATGTTAACAATTAAATATAGAGGTAAGAAATTGTTTACGTGAGCCATTTTGTCACGTGTTATAACCAAAGGCTAAATTATCACCTACTTTACTGTGTTGAGTTGTTTCAGTATATTCTATTCTGGTTTTCCTTTCAAAGTAATTTAGTAATTTCACTGTTGTCTTGAAGATAGGAATGTCCCTTTGTGTGTATACATGTTATATACCTGTCATTTCTAAAGACCAAATACAGGCTAAATAGGAAAATAAATCTTAAAACAGATACCTTGTGTTTTTGTTTAAACTTCTAAAATTGTTTTACTAAGAGATGAAGCTTAGATCAAATAAGAGAGCCTGATCTTCTGAAATCAAAACACAGGAGATTTTCTATTCTCCCTTTCAAATAATCACCCTGAAGCTCTTTATTTTGTAAATGATATCCTTCTAAAGACCCCTTGACAAGAAAATTATTTATTTCAGTGAGGGAGAACAGTCTTTTCCTGACTTAGGCAGTAAGTCAACGATGTCACCAGAAGGAAAAGTTAGCCTTATAAAAATTATAGCCATTTGTTTGCGCTGTCTTTTGTGAAAAGACATTCTTAAGATGTCTTTATACCTGCCTTACTTTGAGCGGCAAGTTTAAGTATCTTAAATTCAAGCACTTTTAAAAGATTCTCTCCAGATATGGTTATCAGAAACATGTTTACTATTTAATAGTCAGTGCCCAGTTAAGGTGTGATAAAGTATCTATTAAAGATAATGTTAAGAGGGGGGAAAAGCTCATAACATCACAGAGACTCAGAGAAATAGTCTGGTTTCTACAAGAGGCATTTCAACTATGAGGAATATTATTAAGGATTGAGTCTTGCTGTGGTTCTGTCATGTTTGTTTCATTTGTCTGAACTTGTTCCCATGAAAGTTGGTTTTAAAATCTATTTCTTACAGTCAACTCCATTTCATGACCCAGGACCCTGATAAGGTCTCAGCCGCAGACTTTGACGACCTCAGCCTCTCGCTAGGCTGTCGCCCTTAGTTTTGTTTGTTGTTGTTTCTGGCTTTGGTTGTGGGCAGTAATGGACATTAGCATTTGTACTGAAGTGCATTGGAGGGCACCTCCTCGTTGTATCCCATTCCTGACTCCTTGGGTGGTGTCTGTTTACATTTATTAGCACTGCCTTGATATGTGAAGTTGCAGAGCTGTTTTAAACCTGAAGCTGGTCTCTACCAGATGGGGTAAAAAATTTGGGGGTTTTTTGGAATAATTTTGTCGATTGACAGATGTAGTTTTATTGAACATGGGAAAATCCTGGAATCTTTGTTTAAAATGAAGAAATTTAAAGGAATCTCAATTGTTTCTGTAATAACACATCAGAGGAGTAGTGGTTTTTGATCAGAAACGTTTGTATATATAGCTAGTTAATGTTGATGTGTATGGGTGTATTTCAGTCTTCTCTTTTTTTAGGAGGTTGGGTTTCATTCATTTGTAAAACTGCAGCCAAACTGTGTTTCGTAAATTGAGGTGTCAAAATCGGATGTTAATCTTGACATCCTCGCACATTTTTGCTTTCAGACAGGCCTTTTTTTTTTGGCGGTACGTGGGCCTCTCCTGTTGCGGAGCACAGGCTCCAGACACGCAGGCTCAGCGGCCATGGCTCACGGGCCTAGCCGCTCCGGGGCACGAACCCGTGTCCCCTGCATCGGCAGGCGGACGCTCAACCACTGCGCCACCAGGGAAGCCCTCAGACGGGCCTTTGAATGAAGCTAACAAGCAAACATTATGTGGTTGTTAATTGTTTTACAGATGAGAACTGGGATGATGACCAACTGCTTGGTTTTGAACCATGCAATGAAAACCTTGTCTCTGGCTGCAATATAATCAATGGGAAATGTGAGTGTGACACCATTCGAACCTGTAACAATCCCTTTGAGTTTCCAAGGAAGGATATGTGCCTTTCAGCTTTAAAGAGGATTGAAGGTAAGTACACATTTTCAGTCGTAAGTGTTAGCATTGTGTAACTCTGAGCAGTGATGGTATTTGAGCTGGAAAAGGCAAAGACAAGCTTAGAGCGATTGGTAGCTTTGATGCTCTCAAACAAGATGCAGAATGTTGACTAGGTACGGACATGATGGCATATGTGTGCCTGTGTGTCCACGCACGTGTGTGTTTCCTGAAATCGGTGGGATGGTCATGCTGCGGTAGTATGGCCAGGATCGTTTGTGCCAGCCTGCCTAGGTCACCTCTGCATAGTGGATGATTTCACATGTGGCATGCTTGAGGTCAGCATCTGTTGTTACCACGTCCATTCCGCGTGATTTACCATAGGATGGTGCTCCATGAGGAGAGCGCTAATTAGAAATGCAGCTCATCTGGCAAGAACGTGCATCTCTTTAGAAGAGGTGGGAGATTTGTGCAGTGGCGATCGGAGGCTGAGATTGGCTCAAAATCATATAGGTGTGGATCGGTCATTGGGTGCTTCTCCTCTGGAATGAAGTCAGAAATCACATTAAAATAACAAAATAACGTGGCCCATAACTTTTATACATTCATGCATAAAACCTAGAAAAGAAATTTAGGAATTGAAAACATGAAGTAATCAAGTAATTAGGGGTGGCATGCCCAGAGCTGAGTGCTGTGCCTTGCCACCAGAGTTTAACAGAGGATGTGGCATGGGCTTGAGTCTCAGCCCTGCCCCTGATCAGCATTGAACTCTTGCTGAGCCCCAGGTTCTGCTCAGGGAAAAAAGAAGACTGAACGAGACTTTCTTAAATATACCTTTTGTCTCTACAATGATGCTGCTCAAAGATGGAGAAGTTGGTAATATAGTTTGGAATACCCAGGATTTTCCAGGTCCAAAATCAAGCTTATAAGGGCAGTAGAGCAAGGGCTGAAGTTTTTGAATTGTATTAAGTTTCTCAGACATATTAAATGGTAGTAAAGAATGGGAAATGTGCAGTAGCCTCCAAAATAGCATTTCTCTTTGTGTTTACCAATGCTGCTGAATCTTTAAAAGAGAGTACAATAGAAAACAACAGAAATAAAATTTTGGGAACACAGAGAGTCTTAGATAACATTTATTCTAGTCCTTGAATTTGAAAATTGAAAAACTCAGCTCTACACAGTGGATGACTGACAAGCCAAGTTCTAACCACGTAAAGTCTTTTTTGAATCACATTATGCCATAGACAACACAGTTACCAAACTCGTTTTTATTGTCTTGCGGCTCTTTGCTCCCCCGTCTTCACCCCCATTGTCCGCTGAAAAAATAGTATATTTTGCCAACTTCAGTGTATAAACTTTCAGGGGTAGAGTTGAAGCAGTCAAATGTCTATTAAATTAATTATTCATACAGATTTTATCACGTCATGTAAAATAATACAGCAACTTAGAGTATTACTTTTTGCTGTTCTTATATTTCACAAAACTGTTTCAGTCATATTTCAAATGCCTCACCGTCACTGTCATTGTCTTTGCTGGAGCTGATTTCCGTGTCATTTAACACTGTTTTCTGAGCACACCCTCTTTATTGCCATCTAAGTTGTTGGAGATGCAGCAGATTTTGAATCCAAGTTATCACAAGAAGTTTTGTTCCAAAACACGGTGTCTTTTCACATAAAACTAGGACGGTTACATTTTTAATTAGTGAGGTGTGTATTTTTGATCTTTACAGTGTGGAGATTGACTATTGATTTTTCAGGTGTTTCTGAGAAGGCTGTTTACAAGATCCAGCACTTCCAATTTTGACATCATTCCCTCAGGAATAATTACTGTGGCTGATTAAATTTCTCTATGCCCCTCCTCCCCTTGTTTTTTTTAAACAAATTCTGTCTGATGGCCTCTTCATAATCCAAAAGTAGGATTGGTTGAGGTCATTTAAGGTTTATGTATCTTCCACAAATCGTACTTGTTTTTTTTTTAAATAAAGCACTCTGTAATATTTGAGGCCTTGTAAGAAATCAATATTGGGGGATTTCCCTTTCCTGAGAGATAATTTTGAAGAAAAAGGTCTACTTCTATTCAAGTATATATTGCAAATGAAAGAGTTAGTGATGGTATATCACTGTATATGATTAAATCATTAATAAATGCAATGAAGACTTGGAATGCTATAGGAATTTAGGGCCAAAAAATTGTGACCTGGCATTATATGATAAGGTATTGTAGAGGAGGAGGAGTCTGAACAATTTGGAATTTGGATGGTGATGGATTCCAGGAAGAAGAATGATACGGACAAAAGAATAAAATGTACAAGTGAGAGTTGCTTGACTTACATGAAAGACACTTGGGAAATGAATCTAAAAGAGCAAGTTTATTTTTTTTTGCCATGGCAATAAAAGCGCCAAATCCTAACCACAAGACCACCAGGGAACTCCTGTAAAAGAGCAAGTTTTTATGTTGATAGGTAATAGGAACTAAAAATGGGGAGGCAGGACAGGACCAGATGATGAAATGTCTTCCACGTGGCTCAGGAAGGTTAGGCCTGGTGATAGGAGCTATCAGGAATCGCTGTAGGTTTATGAGCCGACAGCAGCAGAGCGTGGAGGAATCAGTGTTAGGCAGATTGGGGTTTTGGGGCGTGGAAGGGATTTGCAGGTGGAGCTTCTGTTGGAGAGCTCGGTACAGCTTGTTGGAGAGCTGTTTCTGTTATTTAGATGTGGTGTCACAAGAGACTGGTCTAGGGGATGGCCGGGGAAAAGCAAGGAAGAGATGGAAGCACACCATTTTGATGGAAGAACGTCCAGTATCTGCTAACAGACAAGGGAGGGATGAAAATACAAAGATGATTCTGGGGTTCCTAATGTGAAAGAGTAGAAGAATGATAGTACGAGAAACAGAAATGGGAAAACCTCTCAAAAGGTGGAACTGAAAAATGAGGTGGTTGTTTTAGAGGGATTTAGGGTCAAGAGACACTTTAAAAATATGGAAGATATTACAGCATGTTTGAATGATGACAAGAATGATCTAGTAAAAAGGGAGAAACTGATAATGTAAGAAAGATGATGACTGCAGGAGCAAAGTCTTTGAGGAGGGAGAGGAGCAAAATTGTTCCTGTTTCTCAGAGATGCATAAAACAAGGTCATCAGCTGACGTTGAGGTGTAAGAAGGGGTGTGAAAAATTGGGGAGGGAGAGGAAATGGAAAATAGAAATCTCAGAGGGAGGATGAGTGAATTAAGTAGGGAAATGTATTAGGGTGGCCTGCTAGTGCTGATAGCTTACTTGAGGTCATAAATTTGAAGGGAGACCAGCCAGCACAGTTGTGCGCTTTTCCCCAGCTCTGGTGCATGCAGTGGAGGTGGAGGGTTAGGATTTAACCAGGGTTAGGATTTTTCCTGATGAGTCTGATATAAAGAGAAGGGTACTGAGATTGAGAGTTACGCAAGAGAGTGCTTATGGTGACTGGCCATGCCATTGCTGCTGGGCAGGACACAGCAGCAGTCAGTAGTGAAGGAACAGAGGCAGAAGTTCTGTAGATAAATGCAACACCTGCGTGTAGTTGGTGCATCATGTGATTGCATGTGCTTTAGGCAAACAACGTGTTACTTTTTAAGGAGAAGAGGAAGAATGATCTGAAATTAGTGATGAGAACAAAGAGGACCCCTACCCCACCCCCAGGATTTATGGCCTGTGGGCGGTGAAGCCGTCCCCACTTGAGAGGACTTCAGGGGATAGAGAGCAGTCAGGGAGGAGTACCCAGGTTTCCATTAGAGCACAGAGGTGAAGGGAACCATCTGGAAGGGAGAATGACAGCAAAGGGGATTTTGGTGATGACGGTCCACGAGTTCTAGAAGGCACAGTAGAAGGATTCGGATGGGAGGGTTGTGCAGAGCATGGGTGATTTTGCAGAGCCAAGGAAGATTGAGTCCAGAGATGATGGATGACCTGGTAAGTTTAGACTTAGTTCTTGAGGTTTGTTATGAGAAGGTGAATAGTTAGTTCTAGTTAAAGCCTTCCTTTGAGGACTGTTCTCTGGGGCATTCTGTAATGTGAAGGTATGTATGCAGTTGGGGATGGGGCAGAAGGACTAGTGTTCTTGCCAGAGCATAATGAGATAATGTGGGTCCCCATTACTACGTTTTGTGAGCGAATTCTGAACATGAATTTTAAGCATAATTACAACAACATTTTTAGAATGTGTGGAAGTCATTGCAAGGCATTTCAATACCATATTTACAGATTTATGGAGAATAATGGCAATTTCAGGGTATTTAAAAAACTTCTTGTGTATTATATTTGTTTAAAAGGGAGGGTGTTGGTCCTGGATTTTAATGAACACATCATCATAAAGTCAGTTTGTCACAGATTTAGAGGAAATAGGATACTGGATAAACAGGCAGCCAGGCCTTTGTACGGAATAATTTGTCAGAATTATCTTTGTTTCTCTGAGGAAGAAGAGAAAGACTGATAAAGGGAATGAACTGCAAGTCATCCCACCTTGATCTTAACAAAGCTTTTAGTTTTATGCCATACTACCTATTTATCATCAGTTTGGTACATGCTGTACCGAGCTCCACAAAAGTTAAATTGATACACCATCAGAAGAGGGGACCACGTTAACAAAAACAGTACCAGCCTCTGTGGCTGCCACAAGGGTTTTCTTGAGGGGCCTCTCTGGGCTTGGTAATGGTAGTTAAAGTTGATACGAAAGACTTCCATGATACAGTGAATAAGTTGGACTTTTAAGTTTGCATCTGACTACAGGTTGGGGTAAGTAGCTTTTGTTTTCTAAAAAAATTACTATAATTCAGAGCGGTTGTAATAAAGTCGAGAAGTAATCAGAAGTATGAAATCATGCCAGATTCAGGGAAGGATGTAAAGCACCCTAGAAAACATTCGTCTGTCGATCCATCCATCAGATATTCATTGAGTGCCAAACATGTACTAGTCACAGTTCCAGTTGCTGAGGATACAGCTTTTGTGGAGCTCACATTCAGAAGGGGAGGGGTGACAATAAACACAAAAGTGAGCAGGAAAGTATCATGGAGTATGATAAGAGCTATGAAGAGTAATCGTCAGGATGATATGATAGAGAATTACTGGGTTGACTGGCGAAGTTGTTTTAGATAAGGATGTCAGGGAAGTTTTTCATGAAGGAAGAGCATTTGACCTGAAATCTGACTGTAAGAAGGAGTTGAACTTGTGCTGATCTGAGGGGAGAGAAGTCCACGCAGAGGACACTGCAAACGCGAAAGGTCTAAGCTGAGAGAGAGCTTGGTGTGTTGAAAGAATGTCGAGAAAAAGCAAGAAGGTCAGTGTGGCTGGAATGTCATGGGGGTGGGGGGTGAGTAAGGGCCAGGTCACACAACGCCTTGTGTTGGATAACGATGAGGTGTGTGGATTTTGTGATGAGTACATAGGAAAGCTGTTAAAGGATTGTGAACAAGGGTGTAATGTAATTTGGTATGTGTTCTAAAAAATGAACATGGTAGAGAAGAGACTTGGGAGGAGGCTGGAAAGATGCAAGAATGGGAACTCGTCCACAGGTAGTGTTCAAATAAGAGATAAGGGGGACTCAGACCTGAGAGCTGGAGATGGAGAGATGGGTGGGTTTGAGATGATTTGGAACTAGACTTGTTGATGACTTGTTGACTTGATGACTTGTTGTAGACTTGTAGACATGTGGGGGTGAGAGAAAGAGGAATCCAGGAGAACTCTTAGATTTAGGGTTTAAGCAAATTGTAGTGCTCTTTACTAGGAGCAAGAGCAGATTTAAGGAGGACTGAAGAGCTTTGTTTTGGATAAATTAAATTTGACACCGAAGTAGAGCTGTTTGTCATTTAAGTAATTTTTGATGTAATTAACTCATTAAGTAGCATTCATATATATAGCTTCATGATAAGTATACTGAGGGCTACAAAGACAGACATACATCCTTGAGGAAAAGTCAGCCCTTTCCACAAGGAGGTCTGACCTTGTTGGGAGATTCTAGAGAAAAATAAAATCAACCCAAATTCACACTAATATGTCACCAGGCAGAGTCTAGCCAAAGGGATATCTGTGTGGGATCCATAAAATATGTTCTTAAATATACTTGTTTGACATCACACATCACGTGGATTACTGGAATAGTTTGGGTGCTGTGGAACTTATTCCTGTTTGGAGCTATGCAATGAACATTTTGCAAAAGGAAGAAGACACTTGGGACTTAAAGTCCTCCTTTGTTTTAGCTGAAAGCACTTAGAGGTAATGTTTAAAGTTTTCTAATTTCAGGCTGTATTTAATTATTTTTTCTCTATAAGATATTTTAGAGAAAAGATAGTCAAAAATTGTCATGAGGTATTTTATATCATTGTCTTACGTTGAGTGGACAAATAAGAAATAAGAACTGCTATACATTCATAAGAGAGGGGTAAAGCAAGGAAGGCTTTGTGGAGGAATTGGGAACCAAGTCCAACTCTGAGAAATGCATTGAGTGGTTCAACAGAAGGGAAAGGAGAATTGAAGAGCAGCATTGGGGATAGACAAGAGAGGATGGACAGAGGGAGCCAGATGGAAGGGATAAAGGTGACAAGTCAGTGGGCTTTAGTGGCTGATGGACTTTGGAGGATGGGGAAGAGGAAGACTCCCAGATTTGGGGGGTGAGGGGTGATTGTCAAGATAGATGCTTGGCAGGGGCGTGATAGTCAGGCTATGTATAGTGGTGTCATATACTAGGATGTGGAATACAAGGAAAGCAGCCTTACGGGAGGCAGGATGAGCTGGATAGTGAGTCTGTTTTGTTACGTTCGAAGTATCTGTGGAGGATCATGGGAATAATGGGAGTTATGGGTCTGGAACTCAGAGATCTGGGCTGGAGATAAGGATTCATGAGTTATCCTCCCAGGGAGAGTACGGTGCTGTCAATGACCTTGGAGTTTATAAGTGATGGGGGGAATATGAGCACTTTTAGGAAGATTAACGTGACAGTAATGTGCTTAATGGAGGAAAAAGAACGACTGTAAGTGTTAACGCACCAAAATCAAGACGAAATGACCTGTGCAGCGACGGTGGTGCCGGAAGCGTCGAGTGCTCTGTTAGTATAGTGGAAGGAAGCCTCAGAACTGTTAATGTCAGCAGACTGAAAGTTAGCCTGAAACACAGCTGTTGGCACCCAACGTAGTGGGATGCATAAAACAGAGTATATCATTTTAATTAACTGATCGGTTATTTCATTGATTTGTGCCCCCTTATTCAAGAAAGACTTTACAAGTGTTTGAGTCTAGGAGAGCTGGTCAGACCCACCTGAGATTAGAGCCATCCAGAGTAGGAGTGCTAAGATGATTAAATAATGGGATAGGAAGGTGAAGAGATAGCGTTATAGTCGTAGACTCTTTGAGTCCAGAAGGATCCTCTACTCAGCATTCTCTACAAGTGCCTTCTGAGGCTGGTCCTTTCATTTTAGAGCTGCTTTAATTCTTCATTCATTCATTTGTTCACTCAAAAAGTATGTGTCAAGCACATGCTATGGGTAACTGAACCTCAGATGCCACCGGTTTGACTTTGTTTTGCCTTTAACTGAAAGACCGTTTTCTAAATTGCCTCAAAGGTCAGGTGCATAAATTGACTCGCATTTTAGATCCACTGTGGAAATTGGCTTTTGATTTTTTTTCAAGATATTTTATAAATGTCTTAAATGATATTTATAAGCATTTGTCCTATCTTGGAAACTTACACTGCATGATATGTATGCTGAAGCAGAAATTAAGGATTAGAAAGAATATGTTTATATGGGCTTTCATATCTGTATTTTTTCTGCTGCTTAAAGCAAAGGGAAGTTTGATTTTTACATTGTAAGGTTGTATCCTCTGAAGCTAAACTAATTATGACACAGAGACAAATGGCTTCTGTTTAGTAGACTTTTCTTTCAGTTTTAAAAAATCCAAATAGCAGTTGCTTCAGAGCCTTAAGTTTTATTAATTATTCTGTGCCCTAAATTTACTATTTCAGTCCTCCCTAAGGAAATGTTAACTACTACGTGAGCTTCTTACTCTATTTTTAGTTTTCTACATTGCACTTATTTTTTTCACACAAGTAAAGTGTAAGTGCTAAATGTTATTCTTGGTTGTTACTTTTTTCTTGATCTGTAGCCTACGGTACAACCTGTGCTGTGTGGCCTCATCAGATATTCTAGCTCTTGATGCCATCTGTAATGTTTGTCAGTAGACACACATTTAATTAGTATGTAGAAAGAATTATGATTCTCTCTGCTTTTATTCACAGAACTTTTTTACTTAAAAGTTTTTTGTTGGGCTTCCTTGGTGGCGCAGTGGTTGAGAGTCCACCTGCCGATGCAGGGGACGCGGGTTCGTGCCCCAGTCCAGGAAGATCCCACATGCCGCGGAGCGGCAGGGCCCCTGAGCCATGGCCGCTGAGCCTGCGCGTCCAGAGCCTGTGCTCCCCAACGGGAGAGGCCACAACAGTGAGAGCCCCGCGTACCACCAAAAAAAAAAAAAAAAAGTTTTTTGTTTTTTTGTGGGGGTGGGATGCTCACAAAAAAGTACCCCAAGAAAATATGATCAGAGAGAGCTGGGCATATTACTTAATATCCAGTCCATCTTTGAGGTAGTGCAGCAGAATTCCCTCTTGACCCTCTCGCCACTGGGGCAGTGCTGGATGGAGACACTTTCATCTGTAGAAGAAATCTGCTGCCATCCCATAATACAAGTACAGAGATGACAGATACACCCAACTGTGTCCCAACCCGAATTCCCACATGGGGCTTGAGGTCCACGGTGAGCCCTGGGTATCACGCAAAGGAAATCGCATAGGTTTCTTAAAGTTGAGAGAGCTTGACCGTCATACAGAGATTTTGATATACCGGGACTGGACCAGGATGGGCGAGTCTGCATTTGCAACCAACCATCAGGAGAAGCTGTTACAGCTGGTTTTTCACCACACTTTGGGTAGCAAAGTCATAGAGGGTTTATGTGAATCTGCCTCCCTGGATTTGCTGTACTGCTGTGAGAGAACATCTTGTCTTTAAGTAATCATTGGACTTACTTTCTAATACTTTTTTGTTTTTAAAGACAGAGCCTATATATAAATTGCTTTACTTCAAATATTAATACATAGTAATGGTTTCATTATACGACTTTAAAAACTTTTTTCCAAGTAAATATTAAAAAGAAATTAAAACCCCACTGAGACATTTCATACTGCCTGTGTAAGATCACATGGTGAGGAACAAACAAATTCCCAAACTTTGGATGCTGGGGAAATTGTTTTGTTTTTAGTAGAGATGATTCTGTATATAACTTTACCTTTTTGACCTTTGCTAAACTTTAGAAATATGTCTAAGACCTTATATCTATGAATTTTTTTTAGTTATATTTTTCTGCATGGTATTAAATATCACTATCCCCAAATCTTTCATAATATAGTATTGACTATAGTAAAAATGATCCAGTGTAATCATTAATTCACAGGCTTAGACATACTGAGAGTCAAATTAAATGTTCTCTCAAAATATAACTGCTGTGTACTGTAAGATTATGATATAGCAGCATTAAATTTATAAGGTCCTTACAAATTATCAGTACTATAATTATTCCGTTAGAGGGCAGAGAGAAATGGAGATAGGTGTTGTACATTTTACAAGGTTTATGAAGTTTAGGGAACTTTGGGAAGCACTTGGCCCTTCAAAACTGCTGTAACATAATCCTCGATAATAAAATATATGTACTGAACTACCCAAAAAAAAAGAGAGAGAACCTCTCAAACTCTGATTCTTACTTATGTTGAAGCCAGGCATTCTGTGTTGCAGGGACTGTGCCTTCTCTGCTTCTAGACATTCATATGCACCGATTCACAATTCTTAAGTTAGTCGTTTACTTCCTTAAAATTACTCATCACAGATTCTATTTTTCTTAGGCTAGGTACATCTGAAATCAATGTTATGCTTGTGAATATATTGCTTTAGATTATCTAAATTGTTTTAAAAATATATTTTTGAGGAATTAAGTTAACATTGTTTACCAAGTTTAGAAACACTAACCCTTCCCTTGACCAAATAAAAAAACACATTTAACCTTACCTTCACCTCCTTACCTGATCAAGGTCCCCCTGATTTTGATTTTTGCTTTAGCTGCCCAAGTGCCATTAAGGATACTTGTTTAATTAAGGCAGTAAGGCTTTTATGCAACTTTAAATCTGTATTGCTGTTACCCTTTATCAAAAGGCACAAGTTGATAATGTGATTCTCTTTCCTTTTTTGTTTCATATATGTAAAATGATTTTGAAATCTAAATACACGTGTTTCACTTTAAATTCCAGCAGCATCCTGGGGAAAGTGTAGACAAAGTTATTTATTTTCATAAGTGTTTTATTTAGGTTGACAACCAAGTCAGTATTTTAGAGTTTTATGTTTTGGGTACAAATTGTTATTTTGATGTCTTGATAACTGGTACAGAGGGGAAAAAAAAACCCAGAACAGCTACCAAGAGACGGAAACCAGTTTCGAGTATCTGGGAAATCAAAACAGGAAACTCGGGGAACTTGGATAAGCCCAGTTGGAGAGGAGCAGTTGGCTGAATAATTATATAATTATACCTGCATTTTAACTGTTGGAAGTCATGCAGTAACCTTCTGGTGGTTGTGATTTCTTGTGCCTAGCAGAAAAAAAAGTCATGATTAAATATGTTATATCCTTGTGCTAAGAGAGGAGAGACAGAGAGAGAGAGAGAGAGAGAGAGAGTGTGTGTGTGTGTGTGTGTGTGTATGTATGTGTGTGTGTTTAGAGGGGCATTTCATTCAGTCATTTTGGGGTTACAATAAATGGTGTAAAATTGTTTTTCAATCTGACCCTTAGAAGATGCTTGCTGTACAGTTACAGGTAAATAGCCAGTACTACTTTGTTCTGTTTATTGATGTCCTTCCCCATTGTTTGCTTTAGCTCTTTATCTGTACTTTCAGCCCATCTCTTCTGTCCCAAGTTGTGTGTAGCTCAACCATCTGTCTGTCCTCTTCCTGTACCTTCTCCCAGGTTAGTAACAGGAGTACCAGAAATTGTAGGTGAACAATTTTTTTTTGCTACAAGTGTATGCTTGTTTCAAGATTAAATACCATATGCTTAGTAATACTGTTTTAAAAAACACACTCACTGTTAAAAGGCCAAAAAACAACCTGACACCTTTAGCCAGAGAAATGGTATTCTTTGGGGACCATGCTGAAAACTGTATTTCCACCTAACAGGGATGCTTAAGAAACATTGATCTAAAGCTGGCCTTTAGCAGGTTAACGTTTTAGCTTCTGGGCAGCGCTGAGTAGTCCCTCGCGGATTTGTGGTCCCTGACTTGGCTGTAGGTGACCTTCAGTTATTCCCAGGGCTTAGCGTGTGCTCTATCACGCAGAGCTGCTGAGTTGCTGCTTTGCCCAGCTGTGTCTGTCTAAACGCTGGCCCCCACAAAGGCTTTTCCTGACATGAGCAAAGGGTCTGGAATCCCAGCCCAGGAGGCCTTCCGAGCTGCTGCAAAGGGAGCCGAGTGGGATCCCCTTCCCAGAGCAGGGCCTCTCTGAGAGGAGTTACAGCTGCCCCTTCTGTGTCCTCAGGCCTCAAGCCAGCTGTCTCCATCAGATCCGCAGAGGGTGTGGACCATCAGGAGTTGTCATTCCCAAACTCAAGCCATTAAAACTTCATTAATTAGTGTAATCAGTATTCCCAAACCATAATCTGGGGTTTTGGACAACTCAGGCAAGCTTGGTGGATTGTATTTGTTCTGCTTATGCAAAAAAAAAAAAAAAAAGTCTGTTCAGAGGGAAGTTCAAGAAAGAGTTTGGGAGCATGATCACTTTAGCAGGAATTTGCATTGCATCAAAAAGTGATCATTTCAGATGTTCTTATAATTTTATCAATATAGGTAAGGATTCTTTGGTAGGTAGTGTGTTTTTTCCATTTCCCAGTCTTGCCAGTATTTACCTAGTACCTTGATTAAGAGATCCTCCAGGGAAAAGCAACAACAACAACAAAAACTTTTTTGAATAAAGAGGGTTTTAATTTTAAAAAAAAAACATGAAAATCTTTATGAATGGAAGGAGACAGCCACGAATGCATATAATGACCCATAAAGATATACCTCTAGGCAAAGCTACAATTTCCTCCACTTCTTCCTGTAGGCTAACAGAGCTAATTTAGGAGAAAGTGGTGAAGACTGCCAAATTTGTCTTTTCTCCCCTAAGGCCACCCCATTCTGTTCTTTCAGGTTTTTCCCACCTCAAAAGCCCAGCATCCTTTCTGTCTTTACCACCAGCACCAGTAATCTAGGAAAATGTTTAAATACTTACCTCTTATTGATTGATTACACTCTAGAATGTTGTTTCATCCAGCATTCGCATTATAATCCTTTCTAATTGTGAAATTCCTATTGAAGGAATTCAGCCCAGAAGGAGGAGAACTCTTTAGGATGGAGCAAGAATCCCTAAAGTTAATCCTGTCCCTTCCTGACTGTGTCCTGCACACCTGGGGAGCATGGACCTGGGTCCAGCCCAGCTGTACCAGGGCATTCAAGGCGACATGGAAAGGATGTTGCCTCTAGTGGGAGAGATGAGATGGGCACACAGGCAGTTGTAATAAGGGCAGAGTGGCCATTCCCAGTCTGAATAGTGTTGTACATGGTTGGCATTCTAGAAGATACTGATAAAAAATAAAGCTTAATCAGTTTACAAGCTATTTTGTGATTTATAGAACTACTATATTTACTTCCAGAGCTGGTGCTATATCTTCTTTGTGAAATGTATACTTTATCAGGAAAGGTATTTAAGAGCACTAAAATTCAATATTTGGGGTTTTTTTTAAATTGGAAATGCTCTGATAAAAGGAAAATTTGACTCATTCCTTAGTTCATATTGACCACTAAGATATTGTTCTGAGCATTTGAATAATTTATTTTGAAACTTATGAGACCATTCTTCTAATGGTGCATAGTCTCTAAGATAAGGATAGTGGATTCACATTGGTTGTTGAAACATCTAAAGCTGGGGATACACCTTTTATAGGGTGCCTTCCTGCTTTTGATTTTTGGTCTCTGTTTCTAAGTGTTCTTTGCATCAGGAGGAAGTAACAGTATAAGTAGTGCCTGTAAAGTTGGAAGAGGGAAGGAATTAACATGTAATGAATTAATATTTGTGTGAGTTTTTCAGAGACTGGAATGTTCCTTTAAATTGTGGATGTGTTTTTCATTTCTGGCTGATAACTTCCTGGTTTTCCTAACACTTCATTATTCTTTTCTCTGTTGCTGGGATTTTTTTTTTTTAATTTCCCGAAAAGCAAGTAAAGTGCTTTCTCCTTATCAGTAGCCTTTCTTTTCCTGTTGCAATAACAAAAGAACAATACAGGAATTTAATAATGTTAAAAAATTGATACCCCTTTTTCTGAATATATCCATGTATTTGTCTGTAGATAAAATCCAGGTTTTATAGACATAGAGAAAAGCTGCGTGTCGGTAAAATGAACTCATATTTTATCGTGTCCTTCTTATTTTTTTTTCCTTTTACCCAGTTTGGAAAATGAAATAAGGGATTTTTTTCCTCATCAAAATCTGTTCCCATGGTCTGTTGTTAAGAGTCAAAGTCCTCTGAAAGTTAGAAAGATAGGTAAGACCAGTTGTTGTCCCCTTAATAGAAGGATGTTTCAAAGGTGTCTGGAAAACATTCTGATCTTGTTTATGCATTTAAGTATATAAAAGATCGTTATTTACTCTCTTTGCTGTTTTGGCAAAAATAAAGTCCAATCTGCTTCACAGAGCTTTTATAAATATCAGGGGTGTGTTTTTGCAACAGTGGACATGAAAGGAAGCTTGTTTCAGTGTTTTGATGCAGTTTGAGTTTATGGCAGAGGTGCATTTAAAGTGGCTTCCTCAAGTATCCTTGAAACCACATTGAGCAAAGGCACTGGTGACCTGTCCCATGGTGGTCCTGCTATGGCCTCAGAGGACCTGGCTGGCTTACTTCTAAAGGATGAAACAAAATCTAACAATCTCAGTTGTTTCTGACCCAGATCTGGGCAATTAGTGAGGTTTTTAAACTTTCTAAATACCTTACCTATAATATATAAAGTGATATTTATCTCTTTGGCAGTAAAAGGAAAATATAATACGATCCTATTTATATGTTCCCGGTGCCTTTTGGTGTTTGGGTTGCTAATCACAGTGGAACCTTCTGAATGTTTTCTAATTGAGAGCCAACTTATTTTTGTTCCATCAGGAAATTTTCAGACAAATTAGGCTGTGGTGTCACACCTCAGTGTGACATGGAACTCCCCAAAATTTTATGTGTTATTTCATGCCTCCTGGCCAGACTTTGTGTCTACCTAAATTCAGGCTGTATTATAGTGTTTTCCTCGAGGGTCTTCTAGATATATCAGTAACTAAGCTAACATCTTTAATCCAGAGAGTGTATCCCACATGGATCTATAATAGTGTGTTTATGTGCATAGAAAACGTGTTTTTTCTATAAAAAAATTATACATGTCACATGTGCATTTGTGTATTTTCTGTGCCAGAAAGTGCAATCTATACACATATGTCCCATGTGCATGTATGAATCTACAGCTAGATGTATGTAAGCACATGTACACACATGGTGGCGTAATAGTTAATACATGGAAATAAATGCAACCGTAGGATTATTTTTTATCTTACCTGATATGTATATGTCTACATTTACTTATATGTTATTAAATATGACAGTGCTGATGATGGTGTTACCTTCTCTCATTAAGAGTTTTCTGAAAATTTTGCTCATCTTTGATGGTAGAAATTAGTCATAGAATCTAAGCCCCAGCTCTACATTCCAACAGTTTTTCTTAAGAATTGGTGTAATATTATGCACTTTGTGAATAGCTTATAGAGGACAAGGCAAGAGTCTTCCAATAAATATTATTCAGACTCCTTCCACTTTCATTTCCCTTATCACCATAACAACCACACCCAACTTTGCTATTAAACCGTGTTGTCTATCTGCTTCCCACACGCTAGTTGAAGCTGACCCTTTGAATAGCAAAGGAAATATGAGAGAGAACGTTGAAAATTGTCTTCCTTTTGTTGACATTTCTAGAGCAACAAGTCAGAAAGCTTGTCTCCCTCTGGGTAGACAAGAGGCTACGGGTCATGATTAGATGGTATGTCCATTAGTAACCGTGATGACTCCCAACAGAATTATTTAAAACACTGCAGTGAATAACTCAGAATTCTGGTAAACAAAAGGGGAGTGGTTGTTAACTGACAAACTGTTTCAATTTTCTGTATATGGGAAGGCGACTACTAGGGAAGAAGGTAAGGATAAACAGAAAATAGAAGTCTCCACGTTTCTGAGGTTAGGTGATTCTGGGTCACCCCACGTGAAATAGTGTTTCTCAGGAGCCTCCATATATATGGCCGTTCAGAGCTCTGCAGTGGGAGCTCTTTGCCGTGTTTTACTGCTCTCTTGATTGATGTGAGACCTCTATACCATCTTTGCCACATCTTACAGTTGTATCACTGCTCAGTTCAGAGAGATTTTAATTAAAGCACATACTGAGTTGATGCTTCATGGTTTTGAGTTACTCGTCTATTCCTCAATCATATTAACCTTTCCATCAAGATTTTTTGCCAGCTCTTAAAAGAATTCCTTTCTTTCAGATATGTTTTGAAGACTTTGACTGATATGAGTGATATCACCAAATGCGGTGGCCCTTTGATAAACGTTTTCTGAACATAATGAAACATGGTTGATTTTGTTGTATTTCCCATGGGCTGAGGTACTGTTTTCTATTACCAGAAAACACATTTGAAGTCTTTATCAAATCTGATGTTAAGTACCTCCTTAAAAGAGAAATAAAGTGATTCTATCTTGCATTTATTTACTGTTATCTGTAGCGTCAGAAATAAATGAATGTCTCCAGAAAAAAAGGGTTATGAAATTACAGCACATAGACATATTGAGGGATTGGGAGGTAGTAACTGTGAAATGGGCTTAAAAATGACTTTATTCACTTAGTGGCATTTTGGAAAAACTTAAGCAGTCAGGGAAATGAGCCAATCTGTATTAATAGAGAGCATTAGAAATTTAAGTAAATCGTGTTTGAAAGCGATACCAGGATTTCCCTTGAATGCTTCTGAATAAATTCTGCTCGTTAAATGTCAGTTAAACGTGTGTCAGTGGCATGCAGAAACTGATAGGGCCACAAAAATATCCACTTTGGGCTTTAAAATATTGAAGTCCTTTAATGTTCTTTTGACCTTCAGTTAAAGGACATAGTCACACAGCAGAGGAAATGCCTCACATTCTAGCATCTGGGTTTGTTTCTTTATACTTTTTTGGCACAGTTACAACAGTAGAGCTTTTCTTTCCTTAAATTTTTTTCACAGTACAGTCAACACAGGCTTCTCACACAAGCGGGGAAGGACAGTTGTGAGGCCAAAAGCAATGTTTCTGCTCTGCCGTCCGTGGCAGGGCCTCATTGAATGGCTTGTTGTTTCATGGAGGGAGCCTAGAACCAGAAAACAAACAAACAGAATCCCACACAAATACAAATTTTGTATAAAGTTAGGTACCTCCACATGTGCACATAAACGTATGTATACATACTCAAGACTTCATGTTAGCAGTCAGTGTCCTTTTTTTTGAGCTTCTTGAGTCGTTGCCACTGTTCGAGATATTTCATCTGTATATGGTTTGAGGATCTTCATCTGGATTTCTAGCTGCTCGAAGCTGTTTCTTTCAGAAGTTTCTTCGGTAGCTTGAGAAGAGAACCTAGTTTAATTAAAATTCTTATAAAGTGTATGTATTTTGACATGGGTTCTTTATTTCAGCTCTGTTAGTACTCTTCAGCCATGTGTATCATTTATCACTAAGGAAAGGTCACTTAAAACTTTAGGGAATGAAGCAATGGCATCTGATTTCCCATTGATATAAATACTCATATCAAAACAGTAAGCTGTGGACATCTTCATATTTTCATGTTTTCTCGGCTTTACATCCAATAAGCTTCTGTGTGTGTGAGCTTTTCTTGAGATCTTGAATAATACGAAGCAGCATCCCCTAGGTGTTCTTTTCTTCACAGGAGATGAGTTTGGTAACATATGTCTTTCTTCACAGTGGTCACCTTAGCCACTCACTGCTGAAGACCCTCTGGCTTTGGCATCGCCAGTGCTTGTGGGCCATTTGTGTAGTTCTGAGATGGAAAAGTTAGGAAGCAGTACTAGTATGCAGAGATGTTAACAGATTTAAAATTAAAAGTAGCCTTACTCATACTCCAATAAAAAGATGTTAAAAAAAAAAAAAAGTAGCCGTAAAAGTAGTTTTCAAAGCCGTCTGACTCACAAAAGTTTGTTTTGTCTGAAGTTTATGTATTGAATATATTTATCCTATAAACTCAAGTTGAAGGGGATAGTCATCTGCCCTTAGCAGATGCCTCTGTAGTTTCCCCTAATTTATTCATTCATGCATTCATTTTACAAATATTTGTGGAGTACTCACTCTGTGTCAGACATTGTGGTAGATACAGGGTGAACAAGACAGACAAGGTCCCAGTCACACCGAGCTTCCAGTCTTATGGGGAAAATAAATAAAAACCATAAACAAAAGTATAATAAGTGCAGTTGGATAACAGAATGCTGAGACCAAGATAGGACGGCTTGAGAAAAGTCTCTGAAGAGATGATGTTTAAGTGGTACTGAAAGTTAAGAAGGAAATAGCTGCGCAAGGAGCCTAGGGAAGAACATTCTAGGCACAGTGAACCCATACGCAGCAAGCCCAGTGAAGGAACGAGCTCTGTGTGCTGGGAGATGAAAGGTTTAGGGGCTGAAGTGTCGCGAGTGGCGTGGTGGAAGATTAGGGAGGGACTAACTCACAGAGACTCTAAGATAAGGAGTTTGGATTTTAACTGTGATCAGAAGCCATTAAAGGGTTTTGAGCTTCAGGTGGAGATTGATAGGATGCCCTTTTTAAGAAGGTGAACTCTGGCTGCTCTGAGGAACGTGTCTTGTAGCAGGAGGTAGGTGGAACCATGGGGCTGGGGAGGGCACTGAGGGAGAGTCCAGAGGATGCTGTGTGGCCAGGTGGGGTGTTGGCAGAGGAGGTGGAGAGAAGGGAGTGGATTCTGTGTGTCATTTAGAGGTACAGTTAAAAAGTCTGAAAGTGATTGGATTTGAGGGTCAGGTTAAGAGGTGGGCTCCAGACTGACCCCACGCTGCTGGCTTCAACAGTTGGTGCCATTTCCTGAGATGGGGAAGACTGGGCAACAGCTGGGTGGAGTCAAAGTTACCCTTTGAAATGCAGCAAATACACCAAAGTAGGGGTGATTTTGAGCGCTTCTCTTCATTTAGTGATGGTGTTTGGAAATTAAGTCATTAACGTGTATCACTGCAACACAAGAGCAAAATTCCAAGACTCCATCTTGTGGTTGTGGTTCTTTAGCTTGGTCTTATGCTGACTATCTAATCCTCTGGCGCTGCCATAGGCAGTGTTTCTCTCTGATCTTTGGTGAATGCTTCTGTTTCTTCCCCAGGAGTGTCAACACAACCCACACCCCAGTTTGCTTAGCTTCTCTTTAAAATTGTTCACAGATTCTTTCTGTAAGTTTCTGACAACACGCGTCTCTTGTCTCAGGCATGATTTATCTGACACTAGGATCCCAGAGGGAACCAAGGCCACCTAGGGAAATGCAAGTGCACGGGTGTCCCTTTTCATGCACACTCGTGAGCTCAGGAGGAGGCCCCATGCTGTTCAAACCATTCTCCCAATACCCTAGCTGAGGACCTGTGTTTGAATGTGGTAGGACCTTGCTATACTTTCTTAGGCTGTGTACTTATACCATATTTTGCTCTCCTGCATGCCTGCCCATATCCCCTGAAGGCAGAGACAGTGCTTGGCACCTAGAGGGTAATTAATAAATGTCTGATGATTCTGAAAAAATGGATGAAAACTAAGATCACTCACGACATACTTTTAAAAGTTAGACTTTATCTTATAGTCATTGTGGATCCATTGCAGGCTTATAAGGAGAGGGGTTAAGAATAGAAAGTTAATAAAGAGATAGTAGAAACAGGTTGGTTGTCAGAAAGTATCCTCAAGTATAAAACATATTCAGAATTTGGAAAAATTCAGAGTCATGATCATGAATATTAATTGCCATTGACCTGATAAGGAGAGAAGTATGTAATTACTAGGGATATCCAGGTGATAGAAAAGAGGACACCGAGACTCATACTCTAATACTGTTTATCCTTTGAAAGGAAGAGACATAATAGGTTTAGTATTTATTGACCTGTCACTTGATTCTACTTATGCCTAATTTCATTTAAGCTTACCCTTTTGGCCCTAGTCACATTTCTTTTCGGTATTATTGCTGCCAGTTTTTTCAAATACAAAGGCAAAATCAGACTTGCTGTATGTAGTTGGAAGAAACCCTGGCACAGATCCTCCAGAAACCAAAGAGAGAAATTATTAGCAATATCCAAACCAGTAGCTGACTGGCTCAGATTCTTCCTCCCATGACCATTCCTGATTAATGGGAGAATCTGTTCTGTAGCTGAAAATCCTCTTTCCTGAGCCCAGTCTGTCCTGGCTTCAGAGCATGGCCAGCTGCACAGCGAAAGTCATTGCCAGGGCTCTGTTTCTGATTCCACCTTCAGCATGTCAGACATTGGTGGGCGGGTTAGGGAGCAGAGAGGTAGGAAGAGAATCCAGATCAATTTAGACATGGCAGCTGATAACAAAGACACAACAGTCTCTAATCAGAATCCCTTCCCTCACGTTGGACACTGTGTCCCCTGCAGAAGCATGTCATTCTCCTCGATGTAGATGTTGTAATTCTTCCTTTATTCTTTTGTTCTTGACTCCTATCCAGGCCATTTAGCTCCTGTGTCTACAGTGATTAATTTGCTCTGTAACTTTTCCTGACAGCCTTTTCCTCACCCCTTTTCTTTCTTCCCTTATCATCTCTTCCTCCATACTTCTAATTTGTTTCTCTTCTATCTACCTCTATCATTGCATTTCCGCTGTTACACTGAAATAGCCTTGTATGTTGGCCTATTTCCAGCAATATTAATGAACCTCATTTTTTTTTTTTTTGCTAACCTAAAATATTTACCCATTTAACAAAGTTAATGCAGTTCATGGAAGAATTGGTAGCCTGAAATAATAAAATTCTGTTACAGCAGATCATATATTTAATTTGCCTTTCTCTCTTGTTTTCCTTGCTCTGAATTCCATCTAGTTTATTTCAGGGGTCTGTTATTTAGGTGGTTGGAGTTTGGGATCCTTCCAGGGTCTTCAAAGGTAAACAGTCTCCACTGCATCTGTGATATCTTAAAAACAGTAATAGGAAGACCCAGAATAAATTTGTCACAAATTCTTACCAAAGAAGATTTTACTGCAGTGAACAGTCACATACACAACAGTAAATAACATGTAGCTCTAGCTCAGATGCTTCCAGTTTTCTCGGGGAGGCAGGCATGAAAACAATTCACTAGAATAGAAAGCGGAATGAAGTAAGTATTTTCATAATTTGGAGGTATAAGAAAAAGTCTCCGAGGGTGCTGAGTGATATTTTGACTGGGAATGTCAGGGATAAGATTCCTTCCCAGAGAAGGTAGCATTTTATTTGAACCTTGAAGACTGGACAGGATTCAATAGATGGAGAAGGACAAAGGGCCCTCTAGACCCAGGAGGTGGGGTGGGAATGGAGAAGCACCCCACGTGTGCAGGGGGAGTGCGGATCTTCCCGTGGGGCTCGCAGTGGCCGGCACATTGCTGTGAGTGAGTACCAAACAGTGACGAAAGGAACAGGAGTAGGTTAGGATTGTCGCCAGAAGGTAATATAAGATCTAAAAGAAGAGTGGTTTCTACTTTGCAAATTTTAGAAATTTAAGCATGCTTATAAACAGAAGAGAGGGAGAAATTCAAGGCACAGAACAAGAGTGCGGGGCCCCAGATGGCACAACAGACTTTAAGTACTGATGTTTAGACTTTCCACGCGTCGGCTCCTGTTCTGCCGTGTCCAGGCCTCCTTTACTACGCGAAGGTGGTAAAGCTGCTAAACCGAGGAATCGGCCCCCAAAATGAGGTAAAGTTACCTCCTCTTGAGAGCAAGTCACATCTGCAACTCTCTGCAGCTAAGTTGAGAGGATTCAGAGAACTGCAGTAGATTGCCTTGATTGAAAGTTTTGTTTCTGTTGGGTCTCAGTCCTCAAGTCGTCATGGTTTTGTGACCTTGGGTAAGTCATTTATCCTCTCAGAGCCTTCCTTGCCTTTATCTGTTAAAGCAGGATGGTGATCCCGGACTTGTGTCCTAGACCATCACTGTTTAAAGTTGGATACAAATCCAGGCTCTCCTTTCTATCTCTTCTCCTCCTCACTTCCCTTCCTCTCTCCTGTTGTAATTATTAAGCTGATTTATCCTGACATTATCCCTGTGATAAATATAAGTGGATGTTGCTAATTCAACACTGACATGTTTAAGGAAATTTTCTGACGATTCAGTAAAGTGGTTGATAGGCTTCATGTCTAAGAAGATATCCTAAAGTTTAAAATTAGACTTCTGGTCATACATACAGCTCTTTGTTATTAGGAGGCATGGTAATTTTGTTGAGAGAGGCCCTGTTGACTCTTGCAATGTCGAAGCGTACATATACTTTAGTCAGTTTCATTAATAGCTTTGTCCTTTTGATTTACATCTAGTACCTCTTTGGAAAGTTGAGATTGATGTCAGGATGAGCACGTGATTCAGTAAAAACTGCAGCTCCTTGAAGTACTAGGTTAATGTTATAGTCCCCTATTTGCATTATTAACATGAGTACATTTTATTGCCACTTAAAATAGATTCCCTGGCATCCCAGAAAAGGTAGTTTTGATATTGGCAACTTGTTAAGCTGCACTCAGGGCATTGACATTCCATGTTCTCTGTAATGTGCCAAGTTCTTGGTCTACTTATTTATCATGTTGAAGAGACTGAATGCACTGATTTTAAGACAGAGGTCTCATGCCAGGGGAGCGGCTAGCTCTTTTAATATTACTTTTTTTATTCCTGAAGCTTAAGTTAGAATCTGAGCATAAGGTTTCATTTTATTTTCTCTGGAGCCAATTATTATTTAAAGATGAGAAATGCATGAGTAAATAAATCAAAGAAGGACTTCTAGAAATACTCTGACACGGGTGCTCTGTGCAGCACATCTAAAATACCTCGGATGTGGTCATGTACAGTGGTCATATCTGGTGGTGAGATTAAGAAATGATGACAGCTCGTAAATAAATTCATACCAAATTGATAGCGTTGAGGCCCAATGAGGTGATTGTTTTCTTTGTTCTACTGACCCTGCAACTTAAAAATCCTGTTCCATTCTCTGCTCATTTTCAACGTTCATCTCTTACTTCTGACTCTTATATCCTCTTAGTCTTATTGTCTCCTGTTTTTGTATTTGTTTGAGCTCTTAACTCACACATGTTTAATTCTCTCTCCAACTTCCTGCCCTCTTTCTCCTTATATCTCGTTTTTCAGATCTTCCGTGGTTAAAATGTTCTCTTGCCAGAAAACTATATTAGCTTAATTCATTTGTTTAAAAATAAGTCTCTTGGGAATTCCCTGGCGGTCCAGTGGTTAGGACTCCCGTGTTTTCACTGCTGAGGGCCCGGATTCCATCCCTGGTCAGGGAACTAAGATCCCACAAGCCACACGGAGCATCCAAAAAAAAAGAAAAAAAAAAAATCTCTTATTTCTGAGAATGGGACTGTGGTGTAATAATAACTAACATTTCTAGCATGCTTATCATGTACCGGCTGTCACCAGGCATTTATATGGCTTATTTTATTTAATAAACACAAGAACCCCATGAAGTAAGTTTTAAAGAGGTGAAGTAATGTGCCCAAGATCGCACAGCCAGGTAGAGGTAGAGCTAAGATTGGAACCCAGTGGGATCATTCTGGAGCCCACGTACTTAATTAGTTGTTACTTTGTCTCAACTATTCAGTCCATCAAGATTTAAAGGTTACCAGTGATGTCACTGCACCACACTAGACACATAAATGCTAGAACTGTAGCAAAGACCCCCCTTCGTCTTGCAGGACTGGGTCCCAGGTGTCGTTCGAGAGGCAGGTGTAGGTACTTCCATTACACTTTTCCTGCCAGTGCCTGACTCTTTTCGAAAGTCAGGGAAGTCTTCACGTCTAAGGAGCTGAAGTTTGAAGGATAAGAAAGAGTTTGCCAGCTAGGAAGGAGGAGAAGGCGTATAGATATGAGAAATGAGAGAATATGGGACAGTTGAGGAAGCAGCATCTCTCACTGTAACTGGAACATGCATGGGTCCTATGAGAGTGGAGAAAGGGGGCAGATGGTGGCAATGAGTCATGGGATTGGTCAGGCCCAGATGCCGTGGGCTCCGAGTGCTGTGGTACAGTTTGGACTCTATTCTTCAGTCCCTAGGGGGCTGGTGTGCCCATACCATGTTTCCCTTCTCAGATCCCTCCTGCATGTGCTACCTCATTCCATAGAAGCCACTGGAAAGCCTGGGAGCTCCGTGGTGTTTAACATCAGTAGCTGAGAGCACTGGGTGAAGAAGCTAGAGGAAATTTTATTGCCGTAGCACTGTAAAAACTAGTGTTTCATACAACCTTTTGATCCTTGGTCCTGTGCAACTATGAATTAAATTAAATCCAAAGCTATAAACAGCTTAATTTCAGTGCTTATATTCTTAACTGGTAAGATTAATACAGAGATATTTTCCAAAGAAGTTTTTATGTAAGCTTAAATGTATGGTTTTTATGCAACAGTGGTTTGTTTTTCCTAATTAAATTAAAATTTGGGGGAAGAAATTACACATTTACATGATGCTATATGAAGAAGCATTTGGACTTTGTTGAAGAGTTGTAATCAATGCTGTTTAAAATGCTTATTTACTTCTGTTAAATACTGTTTAAAATTAACCTTCATAAAGCAAACAGCATATTTCTTGATGGCATTTTTTTTCCAAAAAACATTTTTATTAGTCATTTTTCTGGTCTTAACAAGATGAGTAGATATGGACCCAGTTGCTGTTTTTTCATTTAAAACCCATTTTTCTTTTCTATTTTCAGTCAGAAAACTAAAGAGAATATAATAACATTTCAGTCAGGTTGCAAAAGTATTGTCTTACCTTACTCAGGGAAAGGGAATTACCTACTGGCCAAAAGAGTAGAATACAATGTAATAGTAAGATATACCTCATATTAAGATTCTTAGGTGGGGACTATTTGAACCCAATTCCAAACATATTTTAAAATCTAGAAGATGTTCACAGTCATTACCTTAGAAGCCCATGTGCTTGTTTTAGTGAGGCTGCCCTTGAACAAGGATGAATGTTTTCCTCTCTCCCTTTTCTCCTTTCCTTCCTCCCTTCTTTTGTTTTTAGTTGCCTTCAGCATTTGTAGCACTTTTCTTTTGAATGCCTTTGGTAATGAAAAACTTTCATTTTTTTTAAGTTGGACTTGATTTGGGGAAATAGCCAAAAGGCATATGGAGTCATAGCTGATTAATAAAATAGGTGAGCACTTTGGGGAATTCTGTTTTTGTTAAAATATAAGGTAGAACTATGAGGCACCAAGGCAGATTTTGTTGTACATCTTATGAACTGCCTTTAAAGAAAATGTCACAAGGAACATTACAGAAAGGTGTTGAGAAATGGCAGAATTGGAATAACTATATAACTTCATAAAGGTGACTTCGTAGAATAACATGATTTGAATATGTTAAGTTCTATTATTTTGTTTCTTGGGGACTTTGTTCCCTTTTTTGCTGTCATATCTTATACATTAAATATAATTAATATCTTTTAATTCAGAAAGAACATTAGTTAGTATATTACTGTATATGTGGGAATATACTTGCACCAGTTAATAGAGGTTCCAGCAAACAGAGCAAATAGAATGCAGTAAGGCAAACCTTTTTTCTTTCCCCTGTGTAATTGAACGGTTGCATCATTTGGAGTTCTGAATATCCAAAACATTGTTTCTGAGAAGCTTTGCTCTCAGTAACTGCCAGGGTTTATTCTATACAAGTTACTTCACTACTTATCCCTCCTTCAGTTCACCCTTAATTGAAGTAGTAACTTCCCCATCTGGAAAGGGGTAAGTTCTGCTCCTGAGGCTGTTATTATGATACTAAAGGTGTGGTTTGTCAGGGACTATGTTGTGATACCTGTGGTTAAAAAATTTGAAATACTGTGGTATATGTCAGCTGCTTTCTTGACTTAAATTATCTGCTGCCCCTCCCTACCTCCTCCCCCCAGATGTAATGATGCCAGTTTTATTTTTGTAATGTTCTCATTGCAACTCCCTAAATGCTCCATTTAATCCCTTGGAAATGGTGGTTCCCACCAGGATCTATCTGTTCTGTTATTGCTGAGTCAGTGATGGGTCTGGGGCTAAAGTTTGTTCTCTTGATTCTTGTCCATTGTCTCTCCTTGTCATATTTTCTCAGCTGCCTTAAATATGTCAGACTCAAGGACTAGTTACAGAAATACCGCAATACATTGTCCAGTCTAAAGCCTTTTTTCTTTCAAATGGGCTTTCAAGAATATAAATAGTATATATAACAGAAACAATATTTAGAGTGCTGGGTGAGAAAGGAATTACTTCCATGCTAGAGTATTTTACAACTCTCACCATGGAATCTCAGAATTGTCTACATCAGAGATTCTTGAGTACTTTAGAATTCAGTTCAACGCTCTTTAGCCTTTTAAAAATCACAAATAAATTTAGGTCCTTTATTTTCAGAACTGATTTTGAGAATTTCATTGTATTTCTTAAGGCAACTAGTGTCATACTGGGGGGCCCCTAAGCCACAGTCAGCCAGGACTCACTGAATTGCACATCCATTTGAGGCTTTTTTTGTGTGTGTGTGCGGTACGCGGGCCTCTCACTGTTGTGGCCTCTCCCATTGCTCCGGACGCGCAGGCTCAGCGGCCATGGCTCACGGGCCCAGCCGCTCCGCAGCATGTGGGATCTTCCCGGACTGGGACACGAACCCGTGTCCCCTGCATCGGCAGGCGGACTCTCAACCACTGCGCCACCAGGGAAGCCCCATCCATTTGAGGCTTTTGATAGAACATGTTTTTAATGCTTTAAAGTAATTATCAGCCTAGATCTGGAGACCTTTGAAAAGTCCATAAAGTTAATTACAACTTGAGACACAGCCCCTGCTCAATTGCTTAAGCACTGTATCAATTTTACAGTGTTCCTTTGTTAACAAAATCAGTGTGGCTGAAATACAGTATGCTAGGAATATGCAGTTCATTGTATGCAGACATTTTGAAAGGAAGATAATAGTAATAATTGCACAGTTATTAAAGAGTCCAGACCTTTGCTATTGTATAGCTAAGATCAGAGGCTTGTGCTTTGCGTTGGTGCTACTGACTGTTGTGCTAAATTATTTGAGTCCTTTGCCCTTGTATCATTTGATGCTTTGACTTTCCGTTGTTGGTTTGGTTCCATGACTTCTAAAAAGATCCCAGAACCTTTTGTAACTATTTTAAGATCAGCAGCTAATGATAATCAGAGCTAACAAGAGGGTGCTTACTTATGTGCCAGGTATTAGTGTAAGCTCTTGACGTGTGTTACTTAAACCTCTCAACAAACCATTGAGGTAGAAACTTACTATCCTTATTTTACAGATGAGGAAACTAAGGCTAAGAGAGGTTACCCAGGGTCATACAGTAGTAGTAAGTAGTAGAACTCAATAGGTAGGTAGGTAGGCAAGTAGATAGATGGGAAGAAGTAGAGATACTAGGAGTAGTAGAGGATATTAGTGAGACATATAAGAGTTAATTGGCTAACTGCTGTGGTCTAGGCATTATTTTGGTTAGTAGGAAAACAAAGAAGTACAAGAATCAAGTCCAGCCCTCATTGAAATCACAGTTGATCGTAGAATGCCAGGGTATAAATATAGGTAATTAATGATACAATGTGAACACTTTGTAAACCTGATATATGTACAAAGTCTGTAAAAATAGAGGAAGGAATCAGACTTGTGTTGGGAACAGAGGTGAAGGAATATTTCACAGAGGAGATGACTTGTTTGAAAACAACCAGGTTTATCTGTGAGAACAGGGACCATGTATTTTCACTTTGTAACTCCGAATCCTTAGCAAAGTACCCAGGATGTAATGAGTGCTCAGTAAATGTTGGATGGGTAGATAGTGGCTTCTGGCTAGCGGTGAGTATGGGGGAAGAGCACTGGAGGGGATGGCTACCCCAGGTGAGAGCACAGGGGCAGGTAAGGGCATGGGGTGCTCTTCAGCAGTGGGGCTGTAGCTGTGTCTCTGGGAAGTGGAATGGATGGGAGGGTGGCTGGCTGCTATATCACACATCACTCTCCTTTGACCACATCCTGGGCTAGCAGTAGGCCCTGTGCCCAGCCTCCCTGCTACACCTGCATTCGATCCTGCCCATATCTCAAGGCCTTGATAAAAATGACACTTCCTCCAGAGAGCTTTCTCCACAGCTGCCAGGAGCAGTACTGTCTCCTGTCTCTAAAGTCAGAGTCCTCCTTGTCTCTAGCACTCCTTTGACACTTAATAACATACTCCCTTGGGTCACCTCTGATTACTGTTTTGTGTTGTTGTTTAACTTCTCCTGTATTGTTCTCTGCTTCTTAGAGTGGAAAAAACCTTGGGGATCATCTGCTGATCTTCCCGTTGATAGAGGAGGAAACAGAAAGCCCATAGAGATGCAAAGAATTACACAAGATCACACAAGCAGTCAGTGACAGGCCCGTCTGTGGCCACAGCCCGGTCTGTGCTTGCTGGTGCTCCGTTCTTTCTCCCAAACCCCATAGTGAGTTTGTGGAGGTGAGGAACCATGTATCACACTTAACTGTGGGTCGCATAGTTGCTGCAGAAACTTTTGTAAGTGAAAGAATGAATACCACTTTGGCATTCTGGCTAACGTAAAAATGGTGTGGTTCTCAGCTTTAAAAGTGGCAACTAGGGCATTAAACATACAGAGAATAAGACCTCAACCATAAGATACGTTCATTCAGAATTAGTTTGGGCAGGGGTTTTCTGTTAATTTCACCAGGAATACTGTTAAAGGTGGCTGTTCTATTCAGCCACCTTGAACTAAGTCAGCTTTATGTATTTCTGGCAGCTTAAACTTAGGTTGCTTATGTTTAAGTTGTGATTGTAAGTTAGTCTAAGTTATTTTCCAGTATAAAAAAAGTAATTTTCTTAATTTAGGAATATTTGCTTCCTATTGACATAATTAAGGATGGAAATTAGACCTCACGGTGCCCTTGAAACTGCTAAGTGAGAAATTCTTCTCTGACTCAAAAGGAGGCTTACTGGGACAAACTCTGTGGTCCCCAACATTCTCATTAGAGGCTCAGATGAGGAGAAGCCTTCTGAATGCGTTCTTAAGTGGGCATTGGGGAGGGGGAGAGCTAGGTACAAGGTTATTGCTAAATAGGAACAGCCATGACTCACGCAAGATTCATTACAGAGAAATCAACACAACAGACGCTTGCGATTCATTGATTTAACATTCATGAATTCAATTATTCATGAAACAATGACCCAGAAGATCCGTGACATGTAATAATTTGTAATTTGAATCAGGTGTGCTTGAAATACCTCTGCAGGAGCAGATCACTTAGCTGGTGACAAGCCAACTGCCCAGTTGTTCTTAGCTCATTATCACATATGTAGCAAGTCATGAACTGGTCAAAATGTTTTTTTTTATGAAGGAAAGCAGCTTCTAGGGCTGGTGATAAAGACTGAAGGGGAGTAAAGAGGTCCTAGAGTGACAGCTTTTTCTTTTTTTTTTTAACCAGAAAACAGAAATCTGGGACAAATTAAAAAGCTGGTGTGCTGTGTTTGGCAGTAGATCGAATCTCTAAAATACATGGTTCAAAAACGAACAATTTCTAGAAATACCTCAGTGAGTCTACTGGCCAGTGTGTAAGACTGCACTTTCTGGGGCACCTGTAATCTGTGGCATCGTGCACCAATTAGAGTGTTTGCAAAGACCTTGGGAACGCTCTTGTGGAAATTCTGAGTCTACTATATTTCCATCTGTTTTTTTATAGGAGGCCCAGTCATGATACGGTGACTAAACAGCCTTTTTAAATTACACCGTTAATCTTGCAGGTCAACTGCGATGTTCTTAAATCTCTTGTTGTTGAAGCCTTTAAGATCAGGTAAAACTCCTAGCATATATTAGTAGTCACTTGTATCAAACACTGGCTGTGTTTTTTAAAAGAATATCTGGCTGATCAGATTCTTCTAGCCTCCTAGGAGGAAATCATCTTGAATAGGGAGGGCAATAAAATGGTGCCTCTCCAAGTAGACCTGGAAATTGGGGCAATAGTCTCCCTAGATCCTGGAGGTCCAAGATTGGGCGTCAAGTCAGGGAGAAAGGTAGCATCTTACTCTGTTGCTGAAAAATACTTAGAATAGAAATTCACGTACTGCAAGCCCACAAGCTCCCAGTATCCCTACAGTAAATTTGTGGGATTACCTCCCCTCCTTGTTCATATCCAGTCTCCTTCCAAGGCAAGTTTTTAAACTCTCAGTTATAGCATGGACAAAGGATAGTATTGACATAAACCCTGAATTTTAAAAAGTGGCTTTCCTAGGGATAAGAATAGCTGTGACTTCTAAACAGGAAATTAGTAAGGAAAAGAAGAGGAGAAAAGGGGAGGGAATAGAGAAGCTGGCTCTGGCCTCGTTGCTCGACAAAGGATCCACGGTGCTGTGACAAGACTGGGCAGGCAGAAGCATAAGACGGAGTCTCAGTATCGTGGGATGTGCATCAGTAGGATTTCACCAGGAGCAGATGTCCAGATAAGTCTGGTCGATCACAAAACCAGGGAGCAGAACAAGAGCAGAGAAGCACTGTTGAAAATGTGAGGAAGCCATGGCAGCCTAAAGGGATTTTACAGACGGAAGAGCTTCCAGAGGTGGAGGCTACACCAGGCCAAGGCCCTGGAAGTGATCTCTAGCTTCCACGTGAGGCTTTCTACCATCTCTAATGCGAGACACCCTGTCTCGTATCACCAGCTCCTCTGGTCTTAGAGTTTCCACTTTTTTTCTGGCTGGGCCTCATCTTCTGAATGAGCTGGGGGAAATTGCCAGAGTTCTAAGTTTCCTAGGGATTAGATTGTTACAGAGAAGTCCCTGTGGTATAGAGGCACTAGGGTGTTCCTCACGGGAGCCAGCTCCGTCCAGGGCCCAGTCCCAAGGCCGTTAGTGTGCGTGCAGCTTGTCCTCGTAGTCCATCTTGGCAGGCCTGCCATCCCTCCCATTCCCAGCATATTTGTTCTCTGTGTCTCGGGGGGCGAGGCTCTGCCTGTGTGGCTGTGTAGCCTATCAGCACCTGGGTGGTGGACAGCGGCCCAGCCACCCTGTGACCAGAGTTGCTCTTCTGGCCTTTCTTAGCCATCCCACTTACAAAGGTTACTTTTGGTTTGGTTTGATTTGTATATTTAGCTGAGTTCATGATGAAGTTTTGTGATCAGACTTTTAAAAATTAATTATTTATTTATTTATTTTTGGCTGTGTTGGGTCTTCATTGCTGCATGTGGGCTTCTTCTGGTTGCGGTGAGCAGGGGCCACTCTTCGTTGCAGTGCGCAGGCTTCTCATTGCGGTGGCTTCTCTTGTTGCGGAGCACGGGCTCCAGGCGCACGGGCTTCAGTAGCTGAGACACGCGAACTCAGTAGCTGTGGCTCGCGGGCTCTAGAGCGCAGGCTCAGTAGTTGTGGCACATGGGCTCAGGTGCTCTGTGGCCTGTGGGATCTTCCCAGACCAGGGCTCGAACCTATGTCCCCTGCATTGGCAGGCAGATTCTTAACCAATGCGCCACCAGGGAAGTCCCTGTGATCAGATTTTTAATCTGGAATCTAAGCAGTCTTAAGTGTTGTGGAAGAGATGAATATCAGACTGCAGACTGAAGGATGAGGAAGCTAGGATGATGATTGTGTGTCTTGGTGGAGCCAGTGTGGGATTCCCCAGTAGACCTGGCTTCTGGCCCTTCCAGGTCGAGTGACCTGGGCAAGTCGCTTGGCTTCTCCAGGCCACTGTTTTCTCTACTTAACTCTAAGAATTTCTGATGAAGAAAACTTTTCTTCTCCTTTGGCAAGTAAGTCCTGTGGATAAAACCATTCCCATGGAATGTAAATTGATACAGCCACTATGGAGAACAGTATGGAGGTTCCTTAAAAAACTAAAAATAAAACTACCACATGACGCAGCAATCCCACTACTGGGCATATACCCTGAGAAAACCATAATTCAAAAAGAGTCATGTACCACAGTGTTCATTGCAGCACTATTTACAATAGCCAGGACATGGAAGCAACCTAAGTGTCCATCAACAGATGAATGGATAAAGAAGATGTGGCACATATATACAATGGAATATTACTCAGCCATAAAAAGAAACGAAATTGAGTTATTTGTAGTGAGTTGGATGGACCTAGAGAGTGTCATACAGAGTGAAGTAAGTCAGAAAGAGAAAAACAAATACCGTATGCTAACACATATATATGGAATCTAAAAAAAAAAAAAAAAGGTTCTGAAGAACCTAGGGGCAGGACAGGAATAAAGATGCAGACGTAGAGAATGGACTTGAGGACACAGGGAGGGGGAAGGGTAAGTTGGGACAAAGTGAGAGAGTGGCATGGACATATACACACTACCAAATGTAAAATAGATAGCTAGTGGGAAGCAGCCGCATAGCACAGGGAGATCAGCTCAGTGCTTTGTGACCACCTAGAGGGGTGGGATAGGGAGGGTGGGAGGGAGACGCAAGAGGGAGGAGATATGGGGATATATGTATATGTATAGCTGATTCACTTTGTTATAAAGCAGAAACTAACACACCCTTGTAAAGTAATTATACTCCAATAAAGATGTAAAAAAAAAACAAACAACATTCCCGTGTTTTTATGCAAGAACGAGCCTATTGATTCCTCCATCAATTAAACCTTCAAATCTCCAATCCATCTTTTTTTTCATACCTTAGTTGTAGAAAGGATTAGATTGATTTGTTGAAAATTCTGAGTTATAGAACATTGCAAAAGAAGCCCAGGCTTTCTGCTTAAAGTTTATATGTATGGAAAATCTAGGCTCACTGATAGCTAAGGGGTTTCTATTTATATATATCTCCTTGCTCTTATTAAAATATACAACTTACTGCAGTGTGTTATACATGGTAGTTGATTATTAAATATTTGTGGATTTGCTGAATGAATAAGAACGTTCCTGGTACTTTTAACACCTAGATGTGGATCTTTGGTAAGAAGCTCATGTATTGCTTATTTGAGTGTTTCCCAAGTGATTTTTCAGAATGCTTTTTTTTACTTTCATTCTTCAAGGGGCAAGACACTTCCCTTGTTTATACAGTTTACTTTCATTGGAAACTTATTGTTGAGGTTTCTCGTTGTCCTCATGTCCATGTGTCCATTCCCCTGTTCTCCCACAGATATACAATTTTAACTAGAGATATGGCCACCCAGAATAAAGACTACATTTCCAGACTCCCTTGCAGGTAGGTGTGGCATGTGACTAAGTCCTGGCCACATAAAGGGAGCAGAAGCAATAATATAACTTCTCACATTATGCCCTTTAGGGTTGTGACTCCCTTCCACTTTCTTCTCTTCCCACTGGTGGGAAGACTCTTTGGACAAGGGCTAACACAGCAGGTTTTGAAGAGCCAAAAAATAAAAGGAACTTAGGTCCTGAGCAACTTTGTGGAGCACGGGCCCCATAATACACGTAAACTTAAATTGCATGGCACTCTTATTCCTAATTGCCACAAATTCCCAATTACTGGAGTGTGAATTTGTGAGAGTTGCTGCATCATAAACTGCTGTGTCCCCTATAATTCGTTCTGCTGAGTCTTATTAATGGAATCATTGTGTTCTGTGTTGTATTTGAAAATATTTGGAAATAAGCTGTGTCCCTGAAAGGTGGGAGCAGCCCCAGCACTAAGCACAGTGTTCACTTTGGCAGCAGCCCTACCCTCTCTTCCCATCCAACATATAGGCCTGAGCAGTGTGTCTGCTCTCTCCACGAGCGGCTGTCTGAATTCTGCCTCAGACCTGAGATGGTAGCTCCATGCGGGTTGCCATTTAATATGGAAGAGGGTGAGATTGGCTAGGACCTCTGTTGTTCAGATCCATCAAGTCCATCTAGTGTATGTCACTATCTTCTTGTACCTAAAGCCAGCTCTACCACATGTCTATATAGAGACAGCCAGAGACAAAGGTAGAGAAATAGCTTGGCCTAGGGGCAGGAGAAAGGGCGGCTGAGCTTACGGGAGACTAAAATTTCCAAACAGATGTGATCTAAAGCAGCGGTACCCAGAGAGCAGCATCAGTAAACTGTGAATTTGTTAGAAATATACATCCCTGGGCCCCAACCCATGTGAACTAAATCAGCAGCTCTGGAGATGAGGTTCACAGTCTGTGCTTTCAAAAGCCCTCTAGCAGGGCTTCCCTGGTGGCGCAGTGGTTGAGAGTGTGCCTGCCAGTGCAGGGGACTTGGGTTCGTGCCCCGGTACGGGAAGATCCCACATGCCGTGGAGCAGCTGAGCCCGTGAGCCATGGCCGCTGAGCCTGCGCGTCCAGAGCCTGTGCTCCGCAACGGGAGAGGCCGCGGCAGTGAGAGGCCCGCGTACCACAAAAAAAAAAAAAAAAAGCCCTCTAGCATGTTCAAGTGAGAATCAGGGGTCTAAAGGGTGTTGAAAAGCTGAGAGCGGTAGTTACAATGGCTGTATCCCAATGAGAGTTACCAGGTCCAAAAAAAGCGTGGCTAGAGGAAAAGGACCAGGTGGGGAATGAGGTGAGGAAGCATTCTCTTAAGAGAGAGGAGTAAAACTAAGCTGGGATTCATGTGATGCTCCTGTAAGGGGTCTAAATACCGTACGTACATCCTGAGTTTGGTACCAGGAGCCCATCTGGCCTCCTGCTTCTGGTTCAGGAGTATCATTAGCCAGATGTGCAGAAGTGCCTTTGTATCACCCTATGTACAAACTGTGCTTCTTAAATCGCCGGTATTTTTGAAGTGGAAAAAGGTCCTATAAACCCATGCTGACTGCAATGAATAGGGAAGGCTCTTCAGTCACTTACCTCTCAGCCTGGCAGGCTGAGCCCCACCTTAGCCTGGAAGAGGTTTTGAGCCAAGACCTAAGCCCTTTAATGGCTATGAAGAAAAAAAAGTAGAATTTCCATGTAAGGGCTACCAAGAATATAAGTGCCTATTTAATAAATTATTTTTTGAAATGCCTTTTCCATTTTGGTAGTTGAAGTTGGAAAAATGTTTGGAGTACTATAATTATCATTTCTGGGAAAAAATACACACTGCAGTATTTTTGTTTTTGCTGCAGGTCAAGTTGTAGTTCAGGATGGAAAGTAAACACGTCCCTTTGCTCAGCTGCAGCTCACATATTTGTAGTCTCCGGGTGCCCTCTCAGCGGTTGCAGTGGATGAGGGTTTACGCCATGGGTACACAAAGGATACAAAGACAGCATAGAAACGTGGGGCCCTCTCAGGGGCTCGGCCTGGCGCATATCTGATTAGAAAGTTGGTGCTGGAGCCGAAGGAACGGTCAGAAAGGTGGAGAAGCCTTCAGAGAAAGTCATGGGAAGGGAGTGAGGCTGTTCAGAGAGGTGCTGGCCATCAAAGGTGGTCTGCAAGGAAGAGGCAGTTTCTCACCCGGGAGGGCCTTCCTTCATGGTACAGGGGTAAATGTCAGGAGGCCTTTGTTTGGGCGAGGCACTCATTACCATATATATGCCATCCCGTCAATCTGGTAGCTTTGTAGGCAGGCCCATCACACATCCTGAATGCAGAAATAGCTGGGAAGACTCTCCAGGGAAAACTACCTGAATAAGGTAGCTTCCTTCCTTCTCTCCAGAGTGAGGACTGGTCTCTCAAAAAGCAGCATTTTAAAAAAAGGAATTAAAGTAAATGGAAGCTGACAGAGAAACGGCACTTGAGCACAACTTTTAGCGTAGTAGGGTGACGATGTGTGCTGGGCATGTTAAGATATGTATGTGATATAGGGCATATTTGTGTGTGTTTCATAGTCATCTTTTTTAAAATTTATTTTATGTATTTATTTTTGGCTGTGTTGGTTCCTCGTTGCTGTGTGCGGGCTTTCTCTAGTTGTGGAGGGCGGGGGCTACTCTTCGTTGCGGTGCGCGGGCTTCTTATTGCGGTGGCTTCTCTTGTGCGGAGCACGGGCTCTAGGCGCGTGGGCTTCAGCAGTTGTGGCTCGTGGGCTCAGTAGTTGTGGCTCGTGGGCTCTAGAGCTCAGGCTCAGTAGCTGTGGCACACTGGCTCAGTTGCTCTGCGGCATGTGGGATCTTCCTGGACCAGGGCTTGAACCCCTGTCCCCTGCATTGGCAGGCGGATTCTTAACCACTGCACCACCAGGGAAGCCCCTCATAGTCATCTTTACCTTTGTCAATAATAGCAAACATTTAATGATCAGATCTGTGTTCATTATGCCCAGTTCCCATGTTGGGCATTAGGTTTAAAACAAACTGAGAAGGAAAGTGAACTAACAAGAGGGCCTGTGAGTGTCCTCTGTGTGTGTGTGTGTGTGTGTGTGTGTGTGTGTGTGTGTGTATGTTTATACACATACACATATACATATAAAATACGTGAAATATTCTTTTACATTTATATAATATTTTGTATATGAAAGAATGTGTATATTCTTTTAGTCTCCAAACAGACTTGTAGAATAAGTATTTTTATGCCCTGTTTAACACAATGGTATACTGAGTATTCTGAGGTCTGACTCAAAGCACAGACTTTTTCTAATAATTAATGATGGTGATGATAAGAACTACTATCACTTGGGCACTTAGATGTACCAGGCACGGGGCTACTTGCAATATTTATTATCTCACTTGACACGTAAAACAACCCTGAGGCAATTATGACCCAGAGAGGTCAAAAAACTTGCCTGAGATCACACAGCTAGCTGTAGAAGAGCCAAGATTTGAGCATAGTTCTTTCTGGCTCTCAAATCTTTGTGGTAAACCAGTAGGTATACTGACCGCCATGTAAGAGAGATAAAAAGCAACCACTGTTAAATGACACGTAAGTGTTACAAACAAGTAGTTTATCTTTAGCAAGACAGAAATAAGAAAGGGAGGAAGGGGAAGAAAAAAATAAATGGCCAAAATATTTTTTCACAACTCTCTTTCTGTAATTTTAGCCACACGTTCCCCCCCCCCATAATGTGCAGACCCTCATGAGAACTACCAGTTAGTTGAACAGTAAGAGAGCCTGCTGTTCTTTATTTGCACTGCGACTGTCAGCAAAGACAGAGCAGCAGCCGTGTTCTGCAGACTCTACCCGTCCTTTATTCATCTGCCTTTTATTGTTGATCATTTTAACTGCATAAGTGTAGTCACTTCGAGGAAACTTTGAAGACGTTAGGTCAGCACATAATATTTTTTTGGGTCCTTCTGGAGACTTGAGATCCATATGCCACCTCTGGGACTCAGAAAGTTATTGACAGTATTACTGACAGAACCCCTGGTTTACTGTTCTTTCTTTTTTAAATCATATAAGATCACATTTCCTACTATATTGCTAAAACTCTACAGTGGTAACAAATACTGGAGTTCTAAAAGAAAAAGACTGGTCCCTCCTTTAATGTAACAATCATTTGTTGGTCTTTCTTAGCTGAGCAGAAGCCAAGAGCCCCTGGAACCTGACTGCACAGGAAGGGCTCACAGGGCTTCTGGCTGGAGTATGTTCATAAGTCACCCACAGGGACCAGCCCCTCATTTTACAGATGAGGAACACCAGACCCTTCATTTCACCTCTTTCACATCTGACATTTTAGTACATTTTCTTATATCCATGTCACGATTAAAGAAAGTAACAACCAAGTTAGTAGCAGTATCCTTTCCTCTGTGGAGGAAAACTTGAAGTATGGAAAGTGACCCACCCAAAGACACAGACTCATTCAGCACAATAGAGGCTTTGTTTGTGTTCTATAATGGATGTTGCCTTCCGTTTAAACGCTACCCTAGGGAATGCTTCATTTCTAATGTTTATGCCTCTATGACATTTTCAAGCTGTTACGAAGATTCCTCTTAAGATGTTGCTGAACTGACTATACAAACTTTAGTTCATTTAAGTCTTCATCATCAGTCATTTGTCCCATTCTTTAATAATTTTCATTCTTTTTTTTTTTTTTGACTGAGTTGGGTTTTCATTGCTGTGTGCCGGCTTTCTCTAGTTGCGGCGAGCAGGGACTACTCTTCGTTGCAGTGCACGGGGTTATTATTGCAGTGGCTTCTCTTGTTGCAGAGCACAGGCTCTAGGCACGCGGGCTTCAGTAGTTGTGGCACTCAGGCTCAGTAGTTGTGGCTCGCGGGCTCTGGAGCACAGGCTCAGTAGTTGTGGCACATGGACTTAGTTGCTCTGCGGCATGTGGGATCTTCCCGGACCAGGGCTCGAACCCGCATCCCCTGCATTGGCAGGCGGATTCTTAACCGCTGTGCCACCAGAGAAGTCCCTTCACTCATTTTTTGTGGGCTTGTGTTTATGGCAAGGAGGGGACACGAGGTTTTCAGAGAAGGCTATAGTTTATTAGGTAAAATTAATCTTTTTGAAACCAATCTTCAGGTCTTTTACATTTATCCAAACTATCCTTAGGCCTTACTTTATTGCCAGATTAAAAAAAAATAAATTCATTGTTACATATTGAAAACTTGTTACCGTGTATGAAGACATGAATATAGTTATTTGAATGTCAAATCCTTCTGGGAGTAAACTGAATACATGTTCCTGGTGTGAATTAACAGATGATGAGATAAAATGTCTCTGGACTCAAAATTCTAATAAACTTTCATAAGTCAGGATTTTAAATCCTGGAGGATGCACACAGGTCTCGTTTGGGAGCTAATCTCTCTCCCACTCCCTACTTCCTCTACCCCAGCACCTACCAGAGGCAGATGCTGGACACCCCTTTCAGCTTTTCTCATTTCTCCCAGGAAGATTCCAGAGAACTTGTTGATTCAGATGTCCTAAGATTTAAAGCGGCTTCCGATCCCCTGGGAGTATAGGGGACTGCGGGGGTGGCGGGTGGCTAGAACAGTGAATAAACCCTTACTGTACATTGGAGTCATCAGGGAGACTTTAAGATACTGATGCTGGGGTCCCACTTCTAGTAATTCTGATTTAATTGGTCTGGGATGTATTCTGAGCTTTTGAACTTTTAAAGTTCCTCAGGGGATTCTAATGCGCTGCCAGGGTTGAGAATCAAAATTCTAGCATTGTGGTTCTCAAATGATAGTATGCATGAAAAATCTCCCGGAGGATTTGTTCAAGCACAGACTCCTGGGCCCCACCCTCAGAGTTTCTGATTCTGCAGGTCTGATGTGGGCCTTCGAGTTGCCTCTCTAGCAGGTTCCCAGGAAATGGCTGATGTGCTGGTCCACGGACTGCTGTTTGAGAACCACCAACCTAGAGCAGTTTGTCTCATCTGGGAATCTTGCTAAAATGCAGATTCTGATTCAGTAGGCTTGGCATGGGGTCTACGCTTCTGCAGCTCCAACAGGCTCCCGGCGGATACTGATGCTGATGCGGCCAGTCCAGCAAAGCTCTAATGGAAAGCATTGTTTCAACCCAATTCAGTAACATCCTGCCTAGAAAAGATGTGTGGTCTGTGAGATTCCTGGAGGTACCATGGGCTCAGCATACAGCTTGGACCACTTGGAGGCAGGCAGAGATCTGGAGGGCTTAGTGCTGCTTTGGCATTTGGCCAGCTGCCGTTTGCCAGGATATTTGAACATGCCCCTGGTGAAGCTCTGTTGTCAGTAGAGAACTTCATTGTAAAGATTCCCATTTTGCTTGAAGGAGTAACACAGTTGTCCTCAACCCCAGTCACACAATAGAATCACCTAGGGAGCTATAGAAACAGATATTAATTCCCAGGCTCCTTCCCCAGAAATTCTGCTATAATTGATTGGAGGTGGAATCCAGACAGTGGCATTCTTAAAAGCTTTGTAAGTGATCCTAAACACACAGCCAGGGTTGAGAACCACTGAGTTCAAGGATCGCATGTTGTGGTCTTACAGGTCATTTAATTATTTTTCTTTATATTGGGCTAATTTATATCCCACTCTGGTACAAACTAACTATTAGGTTTTTGAAAACAATTTAATGTGACATGTTTAACAAACCACCAGGGAAAGGCTCTATGTAGATGCCATCACTGTTAAATCCTAAATTCAGAGTAAAAGAAAGTGCTGGGAAAGTACAGCTGGTGTTTCCGAACAAGCTGAAATATGAAATATTTCTGGGACTGCATCAACAAGCCTAATTTTTTCCCCTCGGGGTTATGGTTGTGTGGAACAAGTCTTCACCACGAAGCTTGCCAAAAAAGGTTATGATAAAATCATGGAATGTGAATGAAAAGAATTCACAGTGTAACTTTAAAGGAGTCAGCCTCTAAATTTAAAAATGCAGGGATGACATGTGTCTTGCACTTGTAGTAGAAGTCTTCAGAACCAAATAGTGCTGGGTATAAGAGAGCGCCTCCTTTACGTTTGTATGGCCAAGAAGCAAATGAGATGGGGAGGATGGCCAACCAGAAAGTGATGAGGACACAGCCGAAGACCCTGAACCTCTTTATCTTTGCAAATGACTTTATAAAAAATTTGTTTTTGTCTGCGTTGGGTCTTCGTTGCTGTGCGCAGGCTTTCTCTAGTTGTGGAGAGTGGGGGCTACTTTTTGTTGCGGCGTGCAGGCTTCTCATTGCTGTGCCGTCACTTCTTGCAGAGCATGGGCTCTAGGCGCGTGGGCTTCAGTAGTCGCAGCACACGGGCTCAGCAGTTGTGGCTCACAGGCTCTAGAGCACAGGCTCAGTAGTTGTGGTACACGGGCTTAGTTGCTCCGCAGCATGTGGGACCTTCCCGGGCCAGGGCTCGAACCCGTGCCCCCTGTATTGGCAAGCCGATTTTTCACCTCTATGCCACCAGGGAAGTCCCTGCAAATGACTTTTGCATTCTATACTTGAGCAAAATGTAGCCATTGACTCAACATACAAATACCAGGAAAGCTGAAGTTACTTTTGCTCTTGGCATTGTGGACTAGTGTGAAGTTCGTGCTTTGGAGGCTCTGCCACTTACTTTGTGACCTTGGCCAAGTTTCTTAGTCTCTCTGTTCCTGTCTCATCTGCCAAGTAGCAATGCCGATTTCGTCTCTTTCGCACAGGGGTGGGAAGGGGTGTGAGCACGAGGTGAGGCGTGGCACCTCACGGAGAAGCTGCCTAGCTGGTAGATATTCCTTCACTGCTCTAGCATGATCATGAGAATTGAATCCTTAATAAGAAACACCATCCAGCAAAATGTTTTTCTTATAAGTCTTTACTGGTTTTTACCTGTGAATTATACTAATTCAGATTTCTTCTTAACAATCATGAGACAAATATTTTCTGTGTGGCGAGTAGGTTTGTTCTTGCGTCGGAGACTTTATTCTTGCTGTTTCCTGCATCTGGGATACCCTTGCCCTGCAGTTTGCCTGCCTTCCCCCTTATTTCATTCAGGTCTCCGTGCAGGTGCCATGTCCTCAGGAGAGACCTGCGTCACCCACCTGGCCAGTGCATTACAGTCGTATTGTCAATTCTGCTTCAAAGAATTTGTCGCCGTCTGGCATTATGCTGTGTAGTTCTTTGTTTATTATGTTACTCCTCTAGAATGGTAAATCCAAGAAGGCAAGCAAGGACTTTGTTTTATTCCCTGCTCCAGGCCCTGTGCCTAGAATCCTTGGCACATGGAACTCATTCAGTAGATATGTGCTGAATGAATGGGTGAAGGAAGGATTCATAGATTGCATCTCAGCTGGTACCATGAGGTGTGTCTCCCAGGACCACCTAGTGGCCACTGTGATACCCTAGGCTGATGCCATAGCTACTGCAAGACTTCAGATTCTAAAGGAGTGAGGTTTTAAAGGAGGGAGATTACCAGAGTAAGGTATGGGGAAAACAGTGATCCCAGACTCTTCTCCTCTTAACTCTATGTTCTATCTGCTAAATTCTGTGATATTAGTTCTAATCCAAATTTGAGTTCCCTTAAAATAGCTCCATAGTTGGAACTCCCGAGAATTGTCTCAGAATGATGATGGGTTGCCTGTGTGCATGTATATGTATACGTGAGAATTGGGATAGATTTCAGCAAAGCACAGAGTACCCAGCAGCACTGACTTTGTATTTGCCTTTCTAAATTTACTGGTCCATTTTACGTGGCCTGTTTTTCCATTAATAAGTGTGCAGCATATCTACTGTTATTATTTTTTTAAATTTATTTTTGCGGTACGCGGGCCTCTCACTGTTATGGCCTCTCCCGTTGCAGAGCACAGGCTCCAGACGCGCAGGCTCAGCGGCCATGGCTCACGGGCCTAGCCGCTCCGCGGCATGTGGGATCCTCCCAGACTGGGGCACGAACCCGTGTCCCCTGCATCGGCAGGCGGACTCTCAACCACTGTGCCACCAGGGAAGCCCTGCTGTTATTTTTAAATGGCCATTTTAAGAGGTTTTGAAAGAGGAAGAATGCTTCAGTGTCAGATATGGGAGGCTCTACAGAAATTAAATAGCTAGAATGAGAATCTGGCAGTCTAATTTTTCTTTTTTTTTTCTTTTTCCATTTAGTAGTTTTTCATTCGTCTTTGGTTTTCTTTAAATCTGTGTTTAAAGCAGAAAACCCTTGAATGCATTTGCTGCTTGTAGATCATGATTTTACTTTTCCTGTTGACATATGGACCTGGAAAAAGTCTACAACTGGCCAAGATGCAGGTTAAAGTGACTAGGATTGATACAGACTTGCCATTATTATTGTAAAGTCCCTTTAATACTGGGTGACCCTGTCAATATTTTGAGGCTAACCTCTTAAAGAGAGATAATTAATATGATGAAACTAGCTTATTTCCCTTAATTACCTCTGTTGCAAGTGATCCTGTCACTTTAGTCTTTCTATATCTGGGGCAGTTGTTTTTTGTTTTTGTTTTTTTTTTTTAAGATGCCAGTTGCAAAGGGGCAACCAGACTGAAGAGGTTGTTAATTAAGTTAAGTACTATATATAGACTTGTTAGACATCATAGGGAAAGAGTAAGGAGAGGCTTCTCTTCAAATGGATAAAATTTAAAATTCAGAGGTAATGTCAGAAAAGCCTTCTAAATGATAGAAAATATATGGTGTGTCTGTAGTTTTCTCCTTATTTTCTCCATGGAAGAGAGATGGAGTAGAGACACAGATGAATAAATGAAGTCGACTGCAAGAATTATTTAGAAACAGGCTGAGAAAGAAGGTTTTAGAAAAACAATTCCTGATGCTATGGTAACCATAGTTGGGTTCAAGTGACAGGCTGATGATGGGGGAAGGGAAGGATGCTGGGTGAGTGTTCTAGATTATCTGTTGAAAAGTGAATAGAGGGTAGAATGAAGAGGAGAATAAAGCTAAGACACTTAACGATTACAAAATAAAAAAAAAGATTTAGATCTTAGAAATCTAAATTCTTTGAAAGCATCACTTTACAATTTGCCAAGTCAGTATAACAGGCTTGAATCTTCTGCCTGCTAGTCATGAACTTAACAACACATCCTGGAAAAATTAAAGTAAAAACTGTTAGAAATATGAGGAGAAGTTGCTGGTTCATAGTGGGAGATTTTTTATAGATCCTTCTTGGAAATCAGGTAAAAAATGTAAGATGTAAGTGAGCTGAATGTCATAATTAAGCTTGATTTAATAGATTTGCAAGTTTGGATTCAATAAACAGAGAATACATGTCCTTTCCAAATACTTGTGTATTCAAAAAGTTGGCCATAGGCCACATGTACATACACGCATGCCAAAAAAACAAAAACAAAAGATAAACTCAAGAAATTAACAGAAGTAGAAAATTGTATAGCCTACATTTTCTGGCAACAGGGCAGTGAAACTATAAACTGAAAAGGAAAGCCAAGGAGAAAGAAAGGAAAAAGGAAAGCCATGCAGAAATTTATTAGCGCTGTCCTAAAAAGTCCTTAGTTAAAGAAGAGATCAAAACTGAATTAGAAATGAGTTACATTGAGAGTAGGACGTATCAAAAATTAGAATATAACCAAAGCAATATTTGGCTAAAGTATTAAAATCATAATTAAAGTTATTCACACTTCTGAGAAAGTGAACTAAGCATCAATTTTAAACCTAGAGAAAAGCCAGGTAAACAATCTGAAAGACAAGGAAGAGATTCAAAAACTTGAGAGAACCCATGAACACATAAACCACAAAAAAGAAAGCTTGCTCCATAAAGCCTGAAATGAATTTGTAACTCTAGATGAATGAGGTGTTTCTTAATGTGTATATTTCTTAATATATATAAATGTTATATATATTTCTAATATATGTTAGTATAGATAATTCTAAAAAAGGTGGAACACCTGAATAATCTAATAACCAACAAAGAAATCTGTCCTTTCCTCCTTTAAAAATATACTGAGTTCAGATAGGTTCATGAATTACATGAAAACATCAAAGAATAGATAATTCCTATGGTATATGAACTGCTTCATAGCCGAGAAAGAGGTAGAATGATAAACAGGTCATTGAAAAAGTTAGTATAACTCTGGAACTAAGAACAGATGAGGCCAGCACACACACACGAAAAGAGAGAGCTCCGGGCTAATATTACTCAAGCTTATTAATCTAAAAATCTTAAAATGTTAGGAAGTCACACCCAGCTGGATCTTTAGAAAGAGGGTTTATTCTAAGAAAACGAGGCTGGTTTAAAATCTACTAATTGATTATATCAGTAAATTAAAGGGAAAGCCAATATGAATCTTGAGAAAAGTTGAAAAAGCATTTATAAGATTTAATCCTCTTATGTGGTACCTTATGTGGTACCTTATGCCACGTGTGTTACTAAGGCAGGTCTTCAGAAGTAAATAAATCTCTCAGGGCTTGAGCTGCAAAATACATATCAGTCAGTGACAATGTTGGGACTGTTAAAAGAAACTTAAAGAGCAGAATAACTAGGAAGATCTAATATGTTGGGTTTTAATGAAAACATCTTTCTTTGAAGCTTATGTTTTAAAAATCTGATTATACATACCAGATATTTTCTAGAATGAGAATGTAATAGAATGTGATACAGAATAAGTTAATTACAGCACATTAACAAGAGCAGAAATTAAGTTCTGTTTGCAGTTAAAGTCATAGCACTCTTATTAATTATGAGACCATGTGTTTGTGTTTGATAGATAAGAGATCTACTCAGTGTGCTTTACACACTCCATCACCCATACAGCCACGATTTGCTTTCTCCTCCTCAGCTCTTTGATTTGTTCTGCCCACGCTGATGGGGATCCAGGAGTGGAATTCCTCTTAATTGTGTTCTCTTCTGAAGACAGTTGCTTGGGCTTGTAATATGAAAATTGGATATATGTATCCTCTGTATATCCTGCTGCAGCCACACTGGCCTCTTGCTCCTCTTGGGACGTGCAGGAGTGCAGTAGCTGTGCCCTCTGCTGGGATGCTCTTCTCCCAAGTATCTCCATGGCCCACCCTTCACTCCTTCAAATCTGTTCAAACATCAGCTTCCCAGTGATGCCTGTTCCAACCAAATTGTTTGTTGTTTGTTTTTTAATTTATCTTTGCCTGTGTTGGGTCTTCATCGCTATGCTCAGGCTTTCTCTAGTTGCAGCGAGCAGGGGCTACTCTTCATTGCAGTTTGCGGGCTTCTCATTGCAGTGGATTCTCTTGTTGCAGAGCACAGGCTCTAGGTGCGCGGGCTTCAGTAGTTGTGGCACGCAGGCTCAGTAGTTGTGACACACGGGCTTAGTTGCTCTGTGGCATGTGGGATCTTCCCAGACCAGGGCTCGAACCTGTGTCCCCTGCATTGGCAGGTGGGTTCTTAACCACTGTGCCACCAGGGAAGTCCCCCGACCAAATTGTAACTGCCCCCCACTTCTTCCATGCACTCTAATTCCCTCTTGCTCTGTTCTGTTCCCCCACCCAGCACTTATCACCCTCTGCTACTATATAGTTTGCTTATTTATAATATTTATTGTTTATTTTATCACCCTCCAGTGCATTGTAAACTGTATAAGGGCCAGGATCTATGTTTGTTTTTCTTGTGGTGTATCCCAGGCTGCTGGAACAGCAGGCACTCAAGAAATATTTTTTAATGAATTTACTAGAACTATGAGTATGAAGGCTCTCCTGTGCTATCTTTTGATTAGACAAGAAATAGTTACACAAGGAAGATGGATGGTGAAATGAAAAATACAGCAATCAAGGTAGAAATGACCTGAGGGACACTTGATTTTGGAAATAGACCTACTTTTGTAATATAAAGAGCTAAGTGGACTGGAAGTAAGGAAGCTTGGATTCTTGCTTTAATTTTACCACTGACCTTAGACACATCGCTTGAATTCTTGGGCCTCAGGTTCTTTATCTACAAAATAGACTAAAATTTTTAGTTTAGAAGGCTGAACTAGGAGACCTCTTGCATCTAACCCTGCTTTGTGCTTCTTTGTGGATTTTACTTTAGGAAAGACAGAGCTTATGAACGTACCCCAATACGACATGGCATTATTTTCACCCAACATTTTCCGAACTCTTTCCACTCAAGGTCATGAGGCCATGATGATGTGCTTTTGGTTTATTTCAGACTTCTCTTTTCTTTTTTTTTTTTTTGCGTTTAAAAAGATATTATTTTAAAATAAAGGTATCTTTATTTTAAAAATAGTGATAAAATACGCATAATGTAAAACTTGCCATCTTCACTATATTTAAGTGAAGGCATATTAATGCCACAGTTCAGTGGCATTAAGTACATTCACATTGTTTGTGCAACCATCACCACCATCCATCTCCAGAACGTTTTTTTTTCACACACACACACTATATTTTATTTTTACAAGAGATAAATAGACTGACACCAAGCATTGTAAATGGATGACCACAACAAAAGCAACAATGATTGCAATTACCAAACACGAAACACACTCATGCTATGTCATAATATTGACATTCAGTCCAGTAATCCTCCACAGTAACAGCTCCTTTACTTTGCAGTGAAAATTGATTTGTATATTTTTTGCCTCTGAGTCCTTGTGGGATTTTTTTTTTATTCAAACAGAAAGTCACAAAAATTATAATCATCCTCATCAGTTCACTCAGTCCCATGTAATTAATTTTTTTTCATCTTGATCTTTTGTTAGCACTTGTATGAATTCATCAGTTTTCCATTAGAGTTCTGAAAATGCTTCTTCATTTGGTTCAGCACTATAGTCAGTTACCAGAAACCTGTACTTGTCAGAGTCTTTTCCATGAATTCCTTGAAGATGAAACCCTTTTATAGGAACATTTGTGCAAAAGCATCAGAGTACACCCAGAACTGTCTGTAAATGACAAAAGACTTAAAAATGACCACGGTTAAAGATTTGGTGACAGTTCATAATAATGCAATTGACAAGGGCCTAATGTGGCTATAAGTTTCTTAAAAGCTTAAACCAAGAAACTGAGCTATGGACTGGGGCTCCAGAAGCTAGGGCTTTGCTTGATTTATTTTTCTTATCTGTAAAATGGAAGTGCAGCAATAGGTTGGTGACATAATACTGTAGAAAGGAGAATGAGGTACATTTGATGGATTTCTGCTAGGGATAGAAACACACCAGATGCCATTTCGGGAAATTACATGGGAATTTGGCCTCAATATCCATCTTGCTAAAGCTTTCATATCATCTTAATCTGTTCATCTCCTCAAATTTCAGAGCTTGGAGGTCGAGTTCCTCCGTGGTGACTGTCATGCATCTTGTCTTCAGTCCCCAAAGCAGCCATTAGGTATTTGTGGGCCTGTTTTGCTGTTTAAATGTACACTGTTTTCAAAGAACGGCCCTTAAAACTCCTCTTAACTTAAAGATCTTTCCATTGGTCAGTGACTGAGTCCGGTTTTCAGAGTCTCTGTGTCACATAGGCATCTTCCCTCCGCCTTTCTTCACCTGGTCTATGTGCTGGACATGGATTGTTCAACACAAGGGAGGGGACGGGCCGATGGAGAAGGCAGCTTCCACCTCTCGCTCTGGTGTCATGAGCAGGTCACAGGAAAGATTTCCATGGGCGGCTTAGCTGTGTTTGAGGGTTCTCACCAGATTTGTCCCTCCTGTACTCTTTGTTAGTTAGTCTATCATCAGGGCTGCCTGCACTTATGGGGAAAGTGCCCCATGCTGCCCCTGGGCCTGTGCTAAACTCTTTCTCTCCCATTTAGAAGAGAAGCCAGATTGCTCCAAGGCCCGCTGTGAAGTCCAGTTCTCTCCGCGTTGTCCTGAAGACTCCGTTCTGATCGAGGGTTACGCGCCCCCCGGGGAGTGCTGCCCCCTCCCCAGCCGCTGCGTGTGCGACCCCGCGGGCTGCCTGCGGAAAGTCTGCCAGCCAGGATACCTGAACATACTTGTGTCCAAAGCCTCAGGGAAGCCGGGAGAGTGCTGTGACCTCTATGAGTGCAAACCAGGTATGCACGGGCTTGGTCCCAGCAGCCTCGCTGCTTTGCATCAGAGGGCAGCAGCAGCCAGCCTTCCCCCGCCCCCCGCCCCACCCTGGCCACTTGACAGTGGGACGCTGCAAACTTGCTACTCTGGGCTAACAGCAGCCTGGCTTCTGCCCTCCAGTCAGAGAACCAGATAATCCACTGGTACAGAAGTGCCTTCAGAGAGGGACCCTGTCTTTTTCTCTTCTTCTTTTTTCTTCCTTCAAAGTATGCTTGATGGGGGCCGTAGGGTTAAAACTTATGGTACTGCGGTTGCCTGCTTCATTCCCCCAGAGGAGGTCGTCGTCCTCATTTGCAGATATATCTGTCACTTTAAAGTATTACATTTAAAAACAATCATCATACATAAAACAGAAAGTTATTTTTAGATAAATATATGCATCAAAATGCCAGACATTTTATAATGAAATACTCAGCCCCAGTCTTCCTCCTTGCCAGCTCCCCACCATCCGTCTGTTAGCTTTATAGCATGTGCTAAGTCATCTTTGACTGTTTACTCAACTTCTTTGCCACATTTGTTTTGTAGTCATGTCCCAGCTGTTTCTGGATCTATGGTATTTCTAACATCTCTGTTCTTGTGGCTGCGTTTCTGATGTGGTCTGTGAATAGGTCTGGACTGCAGAGGTTTCCTCTTCCAAAGTTTCTAACCATGGGTCAGATTTTTTTTAACTGCTTGGTAAATGCTCAAGCCAAGCAAGTCCTTGTTCGTCTCTTGAGCTGTTTCATCAGAAATGCCTTGGGCTGGTCGTCACCATCCCCAGAACCACCACTGGTTTAACTCTCTGTCTTTCTCTGTGTCTGCATCTTAACTCTTCAGTGTCTTGTTCCCTTCTTTTCTTGAACAGAAGATTGGGGTCATATTACAGTTCTCTAACGTTGATGGAAATGAAAATGCCAGTGCTAAGACAGGATTTCCAGGAAGCAAGGAGACTACAAAAATTTGAAGAGCCAGTGTTTCGTTTGGGGACTCAAAATGCAAGGAAACGTAACGGTGAATGGTGCCTCTGTTTGCCCCCCAGTTTTCAGCGTGGACTGCAGCACTGTGGAGTGTCCCTCCGTTCAGCAGGCCGTGTGCCCCCTGGACAGCTATGAAACTCAAGTCAGACTCACGGCGGACGGTTGCTGCACCCTGCCAACAAGGTCGGTCCGTCATTCGTTTTTTACGCTTTCTCCTCTGTCCTGTGTGTTAGCATCACGAAAGGCACAGTTTCAGGCATGCCGTTTGTTTTCTCCAAGGGTCAGAGAACCCTAATATCCTCCTGTTTCTATGGAGAAATCACTGAACGGTTACTATGACTTGGTAGTTCCATGTATCGTTCCTGGGGCCAAAGTCAACTGTCCTCAGGTTAAGTCCCTAATCCTTAGAGGTTCCTCAGGTTGGGGTGCCTGTGCACTTTTGCAGGCTGCAAACTAAACAGGCACGTGTGTCCCTCCGTCTGGAGCCGGGGAGGCAGCAAGGTATCGATCCGTAGTAGGCATGTCATTTTATCCTGTGCAGTGAATCTTAACAGGTGTTTAACCATTGTTTCCAACGGGGTGAAACACTGCATGCGTCATAGAATTGCTCCCCAGGGATCCTTGACGTTTGCAATCACACATCTACCCAGACCTATAACTTGCTGAGGCAACGAGGAGTTTAAATTCCTATAATGCTTTCTGGAGGAACAAGCACATCTCTCTTTGGCTTGATGGGGAAAAAGCTGCTGTCAGTTTAGTCTTAGTAGCCGGACATCCCCTTAACCCTGCAGGGCCAGACTTACTCCAGAACGCAAGGGTCCCCAGGCCCCCCATCCTTGACAGTCTTCATAGCACCACTGTAGAGCCGGTACTTTGTGCTTTGCTTTGGGAAAGACCGTGCTTGGAATCATGGGGTTTATGTTCTATTTCCCCTGTTGAGTGCCCTCCCCTCTTCCCTACCAGGTCCTCCCCTCCATATTTCCCAGGTCACTAAGTCATGATTTTGACTAAGCCATCTCATTTCTTTGAACTTTTGCTTTACATTTAATATCCAGAGTTAACATGGTACCTTCCTTAACCCCATATCTAAGCTCTCTCTCCCTCAGTCCCTGTGCCAGGCACTTAGCATCTGTGTTTGTTGCATGAGTAATTGTGATTAAACAAATAGTTTGCTAAGGTAGGAATGTGTATGGTCTGTAGTTAAGGAAAGTATCAGTCATTTGTCCATGATTGAAGTAGACATCCAGAGTTTGTTCTGATAACTACTTTTTTCTTCTTCCTTCTCTTAAAACATGTTAATTCTTTGACATTTACTAGCCATTGTTGTGTCAGAAACCGTAGGATTCTCTCAGACATATTTTACAGGACTTGCCCTATTCTTTATAGTGCATCATAAAACAGGTGCAGAGATTTTTGTGAAGGTAATAACATACAGTGGCGTAGCACTTTCTTACGACACTCCGTTGTGATAATTTATGTGAAGATGTTTGGAAAGGGTTGAAGTATTGTGCAAACATAAGGTATTACTAATCAGTAAAGGAGGAAAATGGAGTATTACTAACAGTGACAGATGTCCCTTCAAGGTCTTCATGAAAAGGAAGGTGGCACATGATATTAAGACCACCTAATTAATCAAAACTAAGCCAGTTGTCAATTAACAAGACCTTTAGAGAGCAAAAGGGACATTTCTCAATTCACTGTTATAAATGTAATGTAGCACCATTTGTATGTAGGAGGCACAGCAGGCTATTTTTTTCACTCTAAGGGGTCGAAATGGATAGAAGCAACAGGAAGACATACTTAATTTCAATTTAAGGGAAAAAAATTTCTTACAACTAATGATGTACAGTCATGCACTGGGCTGCTTCCTGAGATAAACTGAGCTCCCTGGGGCCGGAGAGACTTCTTTCCGTCTGGATGGCCACCTTCCAGGAATGCTTAGAAGAAATGTTACCTTGGAAAGGAGGTTCAAGTAGAAGCCTTCCGTTTTTATCCCCAAGCTTCCGTGAGTCTGGTAAACATAAACCTTAGGGTGATTATTACGTATTGACCTAATTTTGACTTTGGCATTCAGAACCAAAGGATATTCAGTTAAAGGGCTCTAATGAAGAAATTGGAAGCATGGAGAAGGAAGCCATCCAAAAATCCCAGGGTAAATTATTTGCAGGGAGGGATAAGTTCTCACAGCTCTTTGGTTTCCTGTATTTTAAATAGTCAGTGACCCTTCCTCCCCTGCTGCCCCTTCTCCACATGCATCCTGTGTTCCCACCTGAACTGGATTCCCTCCATCCCCCAAGCTGTCTCGAGCTCTGGGCCTTTGCATTTGCAGTGGGCTCTTCCCTGATTGCCTTCCCCTTCTACAAACTTCTCCTCTTTCAGGACTACATTTCCTTCTCTTTGAAGTGTTTTTCAGTCTTCAGCCCCTAAAGATGACTTAGGTGTCTCTCCTCTGCTCCCTTGTAATCTAATTCCCATGTATCTCTTTTTTTTTTTTTCCCCTGTATCTCATAGCCCTTTTCATAATACATGGAAATCATTGATTTTTTTTGGTCAGTCTCTCCTACTCTCTGTGCTTCTCAGGGAAGGGAGTATTTTATAGCCTCTGGTACATAGAACAGGACTTGATATAAAATGGTAACCGACATTTATGAATGAGTGAATGAATGAATGAACAGGCCCACTATTGGCCATGATGACTTATATGTTGAGGAAGAGAAAAATTATCTTCCTGCCATTAGGTGGTAATACTACTCCTTGTCTCACTGTAAAACCCTTGCAGTTTCCCCCCAACCCCCTTCTTTATGGCCAGTTCTCAGTATTGCAGAAGTCCTCCACTCCAAGCACTGGGCTCACCTCTCAAAGCATGAGATGTCTTTATCTCTCCATTCTACCTTTTCTAATAGTATTGTTCATCCTGCAGGACTCCCAGTTAAATTCTACTTTATCCACAAGGTCTTTGTTCTTCAGCCAACACTCGTCTCACTCCCTAGGTACTCCCAACATATCCTGTCCATGTTGCCAATTAATCATATACTTCCTTGCATTGTTATGTAACTGTTAACATGGGTAAAGTCTTGTCTCACCAGCTAAAGGACATTTCTACAGGTCAGGAATTGTGTCTTCTTTCTTTTCCTCTGTGTATGCATTAATTATGAATGAATCAGTAATGCAGAATACACTCAGACTGTGACTTAACCTAGTTGAGCATATTAAATGGGTTCCCACTTATTAAGGAGGATGACAGACAGGTCATACTTTGATAAGAGAATAAAAACCCAAACAATCACGTGAAAGTGGAAATGAAAAGAAGAGAGCCTCATATGTTGTAATACTGGTAGTATTTTAAGAGAAGAAAACTACCCAACTTTATCGTTGTGTGTGATCCACGTCAAAGGTTTTCTCTTTGAGACCATGATTAGGTATAAAGAAGAGCATTTTAGAATATGCAAAGCCCTGTTATGATGACTTGACCTTTACCAGCGTATTTATAAAGAGCACTGTTAAGAAATTAGAGCCATTTGAGATCAAAACTGATTGTGTGGCGAATTCAGGGGGAAAAGCCCTTTATAGTCAGGACAGAGTAAGGTAAAATATTGGAAACTTTAGCATTAGAGGTTTACCTTAGGTGGAAGTCACAGCCCCTTTTTTGTAGGACTTATTATATTTGCACAGACTAAAAAAGGAATTTGTGGACATTCTGCCCTCATCTTAAAGAATAAATCCCTCCCTCCTTCATTACCATCCAAATGGAATTGCCATTCCCAGTGAGACTGTGTCACCCATTAAGGCCCCTGACTGCCCTGTTTGGGTGTAAGTACTTGCTCACTTGGTGAATTTTCTTTTGAGTTGCCTGTTCTCAGTTCATTTATTCATTCAGTTATTCATTCGTTCATGGAACATGAGCTGAGCTCTTCCAAGTGATAGATACTCCCCTCCAGATGTCCTTATGGTGCATGGATATCTCTTTCCACTTCCATGCCTGACAAGTACTGGTTCTCCCACCCACCTCTGCCCTTTCTAAGGATACGTTAGTCCTTCTCCCCTTGCTGAGTCTCTGTGTTTTCTTAATGGCCCATCCTTCATTGTCCCCTCTTTTGCTGTCTTTTCTCCTAAACTTCATCCTGTTTAGATATAATTCTTTGTGATAGAATTATCATTTTAAAGTCTTCCTTCCCTCAACTTGGTTTAGGTGTCCAAGCACTCTGCTAATTCTTTTCATCCTCTTCTCTTCTGTTGGTGCTAGAATATGTTGTGAGGTGTATGGCAGCTCATCATACCTTTCAGGAGATAGTGAAAAGGAATGAGACTTAGTGGCTCTGGGCCTTAAACTGGGCCTGAACCCTGCATGATGACAAAAAGGAAAAATGGGACTGTCCATGGGGCTCATGACACCTCATGGTCTTTGCAAGACCCTTTGTACATGTGTGCATGTGTGCCTGCCAGTGCCTCCATGGAAAAGGAAACTCACAAAGAGAAAGTTATGTCAAATCAAATGATGTCTTTGCAGGGAAGGAAAAACAGGAAAGTCTTTAAGTAACATCTAGGTGGCAGTAACAGTGACAGCTTAAACTTGTACCTTGCTGTTTACAAAGCATTTTTTACTTTTGCTGCCCTCATTTTGTCATCTTTCTGACTCCATGAGAAACTTATGGATATGAAAACAGAGGTTGAGAATAAGTGACTTGTGCAAGATCACAAATGTTTTTTGGTACAAGGGACAGAGCAGGTCCAAGTCTTCAGCCCAGGTTCTTTGATTCAAAGCCCTATACTCTCCAGTGCAGTTTTTTTTGTTTTTTTTTTTGTACAATGTTCTGTTGTTGTTTTTAAGTTCAGGAAATATATTAAAGAATATGAATTTATATCTCACCATCATGTTTGTTTATATCAGCATAGTACATATTAACACAATATACCCATGTTTCAGTTACACATTGCTGTGTAACAAGACACCCCCAAAAGTAGTTGCTTAAAACAATGAAGATTTATTATTTCTCATGCCTCAGTGTTTTAACTGGGAGGTTCTTCTGTAGGCTGGTGGGGCATCTGGGGCTAGATGGTCTATGGTGGCATCATTCTCACATATCTGGCTGGAAACGCCTGTCACCCCCTGTGTGGTCCTTCATCCTGGCTCCTCTGTGTGATGGCAGAAGCAAGGGAGGAAGCAGCAAAGCCTTAAAAGAGACCAAGAACTTGGAAGTCACACAGCATGACCTCCACTGCATTCTGATAGTGTAAGCAATTCACAGGGAGAGCCTTGGTTCAAAGTGTGGGGCAGTGGATTCCACCTCTTGATGGGAGAAGCTGCGAAGAATTTGTGACTTTTTTTTTTTTTGCGGTACACAGGCCTCTCACTGTTGTGGCCTCTCCCGTTGCCGAGCACAGGCTCCAGACGCGCAGGCTCAGCGGCCATGGCTCACGGGCCCAGCCGCTCCGCGGCATGTGGGATCTTCCCGGACCGGGGCACGAACCCGTGTCCCCCGCATCGGCAGGTGGACTCTCAACCACTGCGCCACCAGGGAAGCCCTGTGACCATTTTTAATCCACCATAACATACATGTCATCAAAATAGGGGCCTCCTTAGGTTTCATTTTCTAATGGTCGAACGTTGGTGGAGTGTTGCAGCTCTGTGACCTTCTTTCCAAAGACTAAATGTCCTTCTGGCCCTGGGACTCAGGGCCCTCCTTTCTCTCAGCTGCTCTGTTTCTGCTTCTCCCTTCACTTGCCAGTCAGCAGTTCACCTGGGAGTAGATAAATGATTTAGGAGCCTCTGAGCACCACCTCGACTTTAAGCATCATTTAGCCAGTCATTATTTTTAACTCCTCTCCTTATGGAATGTTGTGACTATCTAGTTAATCTTGGTTTTCTCTCATCACACAACAGGGAATGCCATTTTTGGACGCCATAAGACTGCCTGATAAAACCAGGTCAATTTTTAAAACAAACAGAAAAAAAACCAAACTTTCAAAGATGTACATAGTAATTCCCTTGGTAATGGTTGATTCTGGAATGGATAGTTGCCTGAGAGAAATATACCCACCAGGTGTGGTTGGAGGGTAGATCCAGCCTGCGCTGTACCTCTGTGCATCCCATGTCCTCCTGTGTCGGCCAGCTTAGACTGTTTATTAAGAAGAAAGCTCCCAGATCATGTTTTGTTTTGTTTTTTCTCTGCACTCCTCACCCTTTGCTATCCCCGATGTATGTGCTGCATTTTACAGAGTTTTCTCTTTGCCTCTGTAAGTTTTCACCAGGCTTTTTAGATACAGGTTCACAGGGGAGAAGTCAACTAGTTAAAAATCTAAAAAGTAATACCTTTACTCTATTCCCTTTTACCGTAAGTCAAATGAGTGTTTCAATATCCTTATGCCTTTTGCTTTGTTATGTAATTGTTCTTATGTTTTTATTAAGAAGATGAATGAATATAATATGTTATTGACAGTCACCCATTCTAAATTTATTTTAATGAGATTTGTCCCCAACTTTTTGTTCTGAAACATTCTGTTTTCAATTTCTGTCTCTAAATATCCATTCCTTAATAGTTATTTAGAAAAGTCCAATCCAGTTATTTTGAGGTAGAAATAAATTAAGTCAGTGTTTATAACGTTGAAAAACTTAAAATAGGGTTTCTCCTGGGTTGTGTGCAGTGTATCAAGCCAGGTTCCCAAGCTCTCTCCTGTCTGCAGCCTCTCTCTGACTAAAGGGTCTGATTCTCTTCCAGAACATTTATATCTCTTGCTTTCTGAGACTATACTGAAAATCCTCTTTTATTTTTAAATCAAGATTTGGAAGCATTTTTAACTTTTTCTTCTTAGTCCAAAGTAATTAAAAATTTTAGATTATCTGTAGGCTAAAATATTGACTGTTATGTGACTTTGGTTTTCTCTAAAACGTTTAATAGAATGTCTTGAGCACATTAGATTCTGAGTACAGTTCCAGTGAAAATGTAGCTGAACTTGAATCCCAGCGCTGCCCCACCCACAGGAGGCAGGTTGTATGGCTCTCCCGTTTCAGGAAGGGTCCTGCCCGCTGAGTGGCAGAGCCAGGCTTTGTGAGCACAAATCACCAGCTAGCACCGCACTGCTGTGGTCCTGAGCTCACTCCCCAAAGCCCCTCTCCGGCCCCACCACTCAGGGCACCTAACATTCCATGTCATACACTTGCTTTTACGTGTAGTGTGTGGGCAAATGTGTACATGTGAGTAGACCGTTCAGCAGCTAAAGAATACTCCTTCACACGCCACCTGGTGCTATGCAGAAAACACCTGTGCCTGGATACTGAGTTCTAGAATCCAGGTCCACTTCTGCATGAATCTGGACAAGCCTCACAACATCTGGGTCTGTTTTCTTACCTGAGAGAGAAGGAGGGGAGGAGGGATTTGATGATCTCAAAAGTAGCTTCTACTTAAATTTGAATTTTTTGACTTTTCCCAAACCCTTTAGAGAGGGGAAAAAAAAAACACCCCAATCTGCTGGTGACAGGAGACTCCTGAGAAAGAAATGAGAAGGGAAATTTTAGAAAATCCCAGAACTCAGAAGATAATGGGAGAGATATATGGTTTTCATCATGAAGGGGATAAAGTCCAAAGGAAGTCATAAAAGAATTACGGTTACTTTTTCTTTTTTTTTCCATTTTCTTTTTAAAAAAAATAGGAAAGGCAAAATGAAATAATAGTAATAATTTTTTCTTAGACTAATAATTTAAACCAGGATGCTCAGAACTGGTTGAATTGTGAAAACTGAGTGGTAATCCAACAAAATAGATTGCCTGTTGGTTAATGGCTAGTTGAATATTGCTAGTTAGTTGTTGTTGTTTTTTTTTAATATCTGTAAATAGATAGCCCCTTATATAGCAGGAGCAGAGACTGTGTGGCCAAAGGCTGAATCCATAAGATAAGGACTTACTGTGTTAAACTGCTTTCTCATAGAATGTGGATATCTCTGCCTGTCCGCCTGCCTTTCTGGGTACGTTGTGGGGAGCGTGCTGGGTGTGGCATCCTCGTACCCCTGCATGCTCACCACCATGAACTCCCATCAGCCTGTGCATGGCTGCTGGCTGGCTCCCACACCAGTATTTGTACCTGTCTTTCCCCAGCTATTGCTACCCCACTTCCCTTAAGGTAAAGTCTGTCTTTGTCTCTCTTCCCTGTCACTCCTCTTTATGCAGCGTCTCCATATTTTTATTGCATTTTTCTTTATTTCACACTAACTTGTATATACACACAGAGAGCATTATATTTGTGGAAGAGGTTTAGATTCTGTTCCTAACTTTATGATTACACCATTTCTTTCTATGTCTCTTAAAATAAAAAATGGTCTACTGAGTTAAGTTCCCTTTTCTTTGTTTGAGCCTCAGTTTTATTTCTGTCTTGTAAGACATTGACCTTAGAAGACAACTTCTCACTCATACTGTGTCATATTTTAACAGCTACAAACACTGTAATTCCAGGAAAGGAAACAAGAAAAAAGGAAGGATGCCTAACCCTATTGTATCAGAAAGATACATCAGATATACAGCCCATGACCAGAACGAAGGTCATGAATTTTTTTTCCTTTACCACAACATCTAGATAGTCATACTCTGCTGCTTCAGGTTGAAAATCTAGGATGCTTAGTTCCCATTCCTCCATCCTGATTTCTCTGTGCTCTCAAGAAAATTTGTCTTGTTGGTACTGTATTGTATTACAATAATAGAGTCTTAGCAGATTGCTGCACGATGTTTCTTGTGACTGGATGTAGATATTTAGAAAAGCTTTCCGGGGTTTCAGAATTTATAGCCTGAAATTGACTCATCCCCGCTGAAGCCAACAGAATGGAATCTTTGGCAGGTTGTCTTTTCCTTTCAGAAGCGCTTGAGTTACAGCAAAATTAATCTAACCACGGGACTTCCCTCATGGCACAGTGGTTAAGAATCTGCCTGCCAATGCAGGGGACACGGGTTCGAGCCCTGGTCCAGGAAGATCCCACATGCTGCAGAGCAACTAAGCCCATGCGCCACAACTACTGAGCCTGCGCTCTAGAGCCCGTGAACCACAACTACTGAGCCCGTGTGCCACAACTACTGAAGCCCACGCGCCTAGAGCCCATGCTCCGCAACAAGAGAAGCCACCGCAGTGAGAAGCCTTGCGCACCGCAACAAAGAGTAGCCCCCGCTCACCGCAACTAGAGAAAGCCGGCGCGCAGCAACAAAGACCCAACACAGCCCCCCAAAAATTAATTAATTAAAAAAAATTAATCTAACCACAAAGCTACAGTGAGTGAAAACAAGGTGCAGATTTGGAAATGCTCAGTTAAATGGCCAAGACTCATTGAGAACCTCATGGAAGACAGAGAACACTGGGCTTGGTGGTAATGAATAAGATAGGGACAAGGCTTGAAGGAACTCATTACCTTACAAATATTACCTCCGCCAGTCTCAGAAAAGTCGCAGACCTTTGGAAGGTAATAAGAAGGGAACACACAGACACACACACACAGAATCACTGATGATCATTTTTCATATCCCTCCATATTTGCCTGTAGTTTCAAAGCTTGGAATCTACAGGTATGATCTTACAGAGAAGTCCCATTGTATCCCTCTGCTCCATTAACATCTCTCCGCTTTTGAGTAATAGTCTTGGAGGGACAGTGTCAAGACTTTGCTGCTACACTTACACTTGGGTGATCCAGCTTTCCAGAGCTCCCCAGTCAAGTCTTGACTCCAGAGCCTCAGCCTGTCATTCTGCTGCTTGACGCCTTTAGGAGGGTGTTGAGGGGCCAGAGGGTGGGCGGGAGGATTACACGAGGGTCAGGAACACAGAGGACAAGACACATCAGCCCAACCAGACACGGATGTCAAAGCCAGAAACTTCCTGCATGTGGCTCAGAAAAGGCAGGTTCCTTTTCAAAGCTCAGGGAGCCCCCCCTTAGTTCTTTGAGATGGTGTTAAGTTCTTTAGATCATCAAATAACAGTTATTGTAGATCCCTATGCTCTTAACAGTGTGCTAGGTAATTAAGTTGCATGTATCATGCTTATGGAAACTAACCAGTGGAAATTATCCCTGAATATTCATTTTCAAAAGTACTTTATCAAATTAAGAATCTTGTAATGAATTATCATGTCCATTTGTTCCCAAGACCTTGTCTTGAAGAAGATGGCACTTAATAACAGTTTTGGGGGTTTTTTGGTAAGATTAATCTTTTAGTAGACAAATATCTCTAATTCAGTTCACTTTTTGGTTGTTCCCTTTAATTTGAATAATTATCCAGCTGCTTTTGGGGAATAAATAAAATTAAGTTATCCAATATGTAAAATATGGGTTAACATAGCACAGATTTAAAACATTCCTGACTCTTGACATGCTGTCATGGTAGCATTCTCTCTGTTTCTAAACACATGCAGAAAAATTTGGAAATATATTTGAAGACCTTCTTTCTCAACTAAGAAAAGAACATCTATTCTGTTGCCCTCTGTCACAGTAATTTTTGGCCCAAAAGAGCAAGTCAACTCATGACGAAAAAAGCCAGAGTCTATATTAAACTCTGATGTTTTTAAAACAAAATAATTGTAGGAATTCCATGTTATTATTGGACTTATCCCCAGAATGAAGAAAATATGCTTTCCTAGAAGTAAAGCCCTTGCCCATTGGAGATGAACTATCTCCCTAGTAGAGAGTTTAATTTGTCAATAATTCACTTCAGATGTGGAAGCCCTGCACTTCCTATACTAGTGCCTTATGTCTTTGGCGTTTCACCATACATTAGACCAGTGTCTAGTCTTAGTTTATATTTGTTTCAGTCCTGAAACAAAGCTCAGGGCTCTCACTCAGAGGCTTTCAGTTTGATCTGAGTGAGCCTGGCCGTCACCAGATGATAAAGACACGGCCTTCTGACTCTTGCGCAAAGAGAGTAACTCAGCTGAATTCCATAAGACTTTCGATTAAGTTGGAAAGTGGAATGCACAGCCTGGATAATATTGAACCTCAGAGGGCTTTCCCCACCCACCCTCATTTGAAATCATCATCATCATGACACAGCTGAACGGGAGAACAGCTCCAGACAGTTCTGCAAAAATGTTTTGTGAAGCTATTTACGTAACTAATAAGCAAATCTAGCATATTCAAATCCTCCCTCTTCTGGAAATGCCAGAAGCAACCCCAAATTTGGTGTACTATATTTTACTCTTCATCTGCACCTTTATGTGGGATGTAAGTGATAAGACTCACTACTGTGTGGACACAGAGTGCAGAGGGTTCAGGGTTATATTTGCCCAGCAGATGTTTAACTGCTTGACTGCAACCCTGAAGGTGGAGGCAGCTGGTTTCTCTTGGACTTGATGCTCAGTTAGTCTGTTGTGAATGTATCACACAGATAAGTGCATTTTAAATGAACCTTCTCTGATTTTGCCTTTGTTTGTATGTCATGACTCTTACGATAAGATGATGGAGTACTCTGATCTCCATAACTAGATCATGGATTCTTGAAGACTCTTATGACACTTCCTAAGACATTAGATTGTGTACTTTTTTGAGGACAAGGTTGCACCTTGTAAGTCTCAATCTCATCATTGCCTACCACAGTATATGCTTTTGGTTAAATTTATAGATAGTTAAACTGTGGCAAGTCCTAGCATCAGAATCCTACAGTGTTTTTAGTCTGTGTGGAGAACAAATATTCGAGTGTTTATCATGTGCTGGGTGTTATGCTAACCTTGTAGGAATAAGATGTAGACACTGATGTCAAGGAGCTTACCATCTAAAGGAAAGGCATATACATGCCACACCTTCTTCATCCATTCATCTGTCGATGGACACTTAGGTTGCTTCCATGTCCTGGCTATTGTAAATAGTGCTGCAGTGAACATTGTGGTACATGACTCTTTTTGAATTATGGTTTTCTCAGGGTATATGCCCAGTAGTGGGATTGCTGGGTCGTATGGTAGTTCTATTTTTAGTTTTTTAAGGAACCTCCATACTGTTCTCCATAGTGGCTGTATCAATTTACATTCCCACCAGCAGTGCAAGAGGGTTCCCTTTTCTCCACACCCTCTCCAGCATTTATTGTTTCTAGATTTTTTGATGATGGCCATTCTGACCATGTGAGGTGACACCTCACAGTTGTTTTGATTTGCATTTCTCTAATGATTAGTGATGTTGAGCATTCTTTCGTGTGTTTGTTGGCAATCTGTATATCTTCTTTGGAGAAAGAAGATGTGGCACATATATACAATGGAATATTACTCAGCCATAAAAAGAAACGAAATTGTGTTATTTGTAGTGAGGTGGATGGACCTAGAGTCTGCCATACAGAGTGAAGTAAGTCGGAAAGAGAAAAACAAATACCGTATGCTAACACATATATATGGAATCTTTAAAAAAAAATGGTTATGAAGAATCTAGGGGCAGGACAGGAATAAAGACACAGACGTAGAGAATGGACTTGAGGACACTGGGAGGGGGAAGGGTAAGCTATGACGAAGTGAGAGAGTGGCATGGACTTATATATACTACCAAATATAAAATAGATAGCTAGTGGGAAGCAGCCGCATAGCACAGGGAGATCAGCTCGGTGCTTTGTGACCACCTAGAAGGGTGGGATAGGGAGGGTGGGAGGGAGACACAAGAGGGAGGAGATATGGGGATATATGTATATGTATAGCTGATTCACTTTGTTATAAAGCAGAAACTAACACACCATTGTAAAGCAATTATACTCCAATAAAGATGTTAAAATTAATAAATAAAGGAAAGGCAAACATGTAGAAAACAATGCAATTTAGAGGGCTACGTGCTTTAGAGATAGCAGTGTGCAAAAAACAGTAAGCTCACAGAGCAAAGAGATCCTATTTGGAAAACTGTTGGATTTGACTTTTGAGCTCAGTCTTTAAGAATGAGTCAGAGTTCACCAGATGGAGAAAGAGGAAAGGGCATTCTAGGCTATTGTGGTCATTGATTTTTAAACTTTTAATGTGTCTTGCAACTTAAAACATTACCACTAGAAAAGGGAACCCTCTTGCACCGTTGGTGGGAATGTAAATTGATACAGCCACTATGGAGAACAATATGGAGTTTCCTTAAGAAACTAAAAGTAGAACTACCATACAACCCAGCAATCCCACTACTGGGCATATACCCTGAGAAAACCATACTTCAGAAAGAGTCATGTACCACAATGTTCATTGCAGCACTATCTACAATAGCCAGGACACAGAAGCAACCTAAGTGTCCACCGACAGATGAATGGATAAAGAAGATGTGGCACATATATCCAATGGAATATTACTCAGCCATAAAAAGAAACAAAATTGAGTTGTAGTGAGGTGGATGGACATAGAGTCTGTCATACACAGTGAAGTAAGTCGGAAAGAGAAAAACAAATACCGTATGCTGACACATATATATGGAATCTAAAAAAAAAAAAGGTTCTGAAGAACCTAGGAGCAGGACGGGAATAAAGATGCAGGCATAGACAGTGGACTTGAGGACACGGGGAGGGGGAAGGGTAAGATGGGGCGAAGTGAGAGAGTAGCAATGACATATGCACACTACCAAGTGTAAAACAGATAGCTAGTGGGAAGCAGCCGCATCACACAGGGAGATCAGCTCGGTGCTTTGTGACCACCTAGAGGGGTGGGATAGGGAGGGTGGGAAGGAGACGCAAGAGGGAGGGGATATGGGGATACATGTATACGTATAGCTGACTCACTTTGTTATAGAGCAGAAACTTAACGTAACATTTTAAAGCAATTATACTCCAATAAAGATGTTTAAAAAAAAAAAGTCAACTACACTTCAGTAAAAAAAAAAAAAAGAAAAAGGAAAAAATATTACCACTAATCCTGCCTATCTTTATGATTCAAGAAAAATGGAATTCATGACAGTGTTGGTTTTTTCTTAGATAATCATCCCTTGGCAAGACTCCATCACTTGTTCAAGATATTTATTACTTTCTTATTGCTTTCAATTAAAGATACTTCTTAGTATGGTATGCAAGGCCCCTTGTTAACCAGCTCTGGCCTATCTCACTAGCCATGTCTCCTGCAAGTTCCCCCACAGTATCCTCTAGTCCCAAATCCCAGCACAGCATATGCTCCTGGTGGCTGAACCATTTGCTCCAACCTAAAACACTATATTCTTTCTTGCCCTGTAGATGTAAGTAGGTTCTTTCCTCTTCCTGGAATGTCTTTCCCTCCATCCCCACTTCCCCTTGTTTGATGGACACTTCCCATCTGTGCCCACTCACACTCCCCTACTCACACATATACACACAGCATCAGCTCTTTGTGCCTCTAGTTGGCAGAATGATCCTTAGGGATGAATGGAGGTCTTTGGACAGGTGAGGGACTCCAGTGTTGAAGAGGTGGAATAGCTACTGCTGAGTGTGTACCCTTTTTTTTTTTTTTCTCTCCACCAGTCATCAACAACTTGGGTATTTGCAGTTGGCAGCCTTTGGGCTGAATTTGACCCCAAGACATGTTTTCTTTGATTTGCCTTTTTTTTTTTTTTGCCATCTTTAAATTAGTCATCAGCATTTAAAACCTGGGATGCTTGACTTAAAACTCTGGCTTCTCTTGAGCAGTTGAAAGGTGTAGCAACACTGTGCGTTTCTGCATGGGGTGAGTAGTGAAGCCCCTTCAGAGGGCACAGACCCTCTAGAGTTGTCTGCAACATCCCACTTCCCTTTGAATGAAGACAGGTTTGCCGTCTCTGGGTGTAACTGACTTGGGGTTGGTGTTGAGAGACAAGATATGGATGGAGGTTAAAGGGGCAGGAAATTTAGAAGTATCATGAAGGTGGTGACTCAGGTAAAACGCCATGGGTTTGGGCTGTATTGTTAAGGAGTTGCCATCAGGATGAGGCCCACGCTAAGAAGAAAAGGGAGAGATTTGGGAGTAGATGTCTCCGGGAGGTTGAAGGGTTGGTGCAGTGGGAGCTTGGGCCTGAGAGACCTGGAAGGAGGGATGAACCGTTGTGCTCGGCGACTAGGATATCTGACTTGAAATTTGAGATTGCTGTGGCTAGTAAAGTAAGTGGCCGAAGTGGAGGGGCAGCAAGGGTCACTGGATTCCAAAAGATCAAGCGAGGTCAGGATGTTGAAACTGCTTCCTCCACATAGACCCGGAAGCTTCCGGTTTATAATGATATACATAAAATAGCTAACAGGCGTTGAGGGCTTCTGTGTTCCCTGCACTTTCCTGGGTACGTTTCACATATCAGTTTATTTAATCCACACAGCAGTCCTGTGAGATATGGGTACGTTAATCACCCTCATCCTACAGGCAGTACAAGTGAGGCTTGGAGGGGTGACGTGTTGCCCAAGGTCATACAGCTCCTCAGTGGCCAGAACTCAAACCTAAGACTGCCGGATGTCAGAGTACATTCTCTGAACCTCCACCCCCGTAGGAAATGGGCTGGAGGCAAAGTCACAGAGAGGGAGGGCCTGCATGAGGGAGGAAAACGGTAGCTTTCCGTGGGCTAGCCCACGGCGGTCAGCTTGGAGACCGTCTGCCTCCCTTCCACCCCAGGTGAAGGGTGAGTGTGGGGAAATTCATGGTCTCACTGTAAGGAAGTAGTGTTTTCAGGTGAGCCAGGTTAGGACAGATTTGAGTGGTATACTCTGTGATGATGTTCAGATGCTGAGAGAGGAAAGGGTGGGGAAGGCAGAGCAGTGGGCCTGGGAGGATGAGTCCCTGGGAAGCAGAGCGATTCTCTGTGGGGATGTGCATTCCCTTGAGGACGGGAGACCAGAGGACCTTGCACTTTGCACTGATGACAAGGATGAGAGGTCTGGGAATCGACAGCCCACAGGGAGCCCGTGGACGTGTGCTCGGAGTCAGCTCTTTCAGCAGCAGCTCAGGCTGCAGGCAGCTCCGAGGAGGTGAAGGAGCATTAGCCACCCAAGCAGTGGAGGATTTGTCCAGATTTTCAAATAGGAGGTTCAGTCCTGATGTCATTAGTGTTTGTGCGTCACGTGCTCCGGGGAGGAGACAGAATAGTCCCCATCCGATTGTGTTCTGGTTTGTGATTATGTGTATCTGACACCTCCCTAAACCAGACTTCCTAAATGGAGGCTCAGGACCCCGCGTATCCCCAGCCCTACCCAGCTGAGCGCCTCCCACACGCACACACTCGGCAGGTAGTTACGGGACCACTGCATGTTCACCAGCAAGCTGATTCCACGTTCCAAAGCATCCGTTTCTAATACGGTCGGCGGATCCAGCCCTGAAATGGAAACACCTGACGTTTCTCTGATACAAGGTCCTGTCCCCACCAGACCCAGTCCTCCTCCTTCGCAGAGTGCCACGTGCCGGTTTCCCCTCCTTCCCTGCTTTTCCCGCCTGCGTCTCCATGCACCTCTCCTGTCCCCCTCTGCTGCCGTCCTGCCCACCATGGGAGCACACGCCAGTGTCTTTCCCCCGGGCCCGGGGAGGTGAAGGCAGAGAGCCTGCCTGTCCTGGGATGTGGTGGTTATCAGCTTGTTGGGCTGAACTGAGTGCAGTTCAGGATGCCTGCCAGATCCCAGCTCTCACGGTTCAGCAGGAGCACGGGCCCTGGGGTGCTTCCCAGCTGTGTGTCTGTGCCTCTGGCTCCCTTGCAGGAGGGAGTCTCTTGGGAACTGCCCCAACTCTCCTCTCCTTTAAGCAGTCATGTGGAGGCGGTAACCGATGTGAAGTGCCCTTGCTTTCTCCTGACCTCACCTGCTTACTGTGGGGCTTGACTCTGCAAGATAATTTATAGATCTTCCAGGAACCATGCGGGCCCACTGCCTCTGTTTTCTTACAATTTATACCTCTTTTCTCTCAAAATTAGCACCTAAGGATAAGTTTCTTGAGCCACAGGCCAGCCTTGAGGATCCAGCCATAATCATCTGCTCCTTGAGAAAGCTGGGAAGAGGGCAGCTAAAATGACTATGTCATTAAGGGCTTACAGTGGACTTTATCATTATTGCCAGTACCGCGTAGTAAGAAATGAAGAGGAATATCTTACCTACTTGCCCTCAATTGATAACTGTCCCTGTACTGGAGCATATCCTTCAGTTGCTCCCCGCAGAAAAAAGCAAAACATGACAACAGCAACCAAAAATGCAGAGTGAGTTTGCTGTTGTCTCTGAAGGGAAAGTGGTGAAGAACATGGGGTTTCTGGTTTTACAGGTGAAAAGAGGAGCGGGGAGGCTTCTGGAAGGAGGCACGTGTGATCCTTAGAGCTGGGTGGTGTGCTTGCTGCTGCAACTAAGGCACATGCCTAACCCCCTGGGTGGTGGAAATGTAAGGCATTAGAGGAGGAATGAGCAGGAGAAAGGGTGAAGGAGGGTTTGTTACTTAGCAGTAAATCTTACAATGAGGCGGGAGAAGCATGGTGGTCCTAAGAAACTTCCGTAGGGAGGAGTGCAGGATAGTGGACCCTCAGGTGGGAAACCCATTTCTTTTTGGATGTTTTATTTGCAGTCTTCTTCTCTTTTTTAAACTTATACATACCTAGAAAGAGGTAAGAAATTTAATCCGTAGAAAGATAGTACATCAGATATAATTAAAGTTGAAAATACTTTTTACAGGATAAGAATATGTTTTATGTGTCATTGTAACTTCCTTTGCTGACAGTTTCATTGTTACCCTGTGTGGAATCCTAGTAGTACACGTGCTTTGCCCTTTTAATTCCACATTTATTCTTGTGTAAAGGGAGCCTTCCTTCCCACCTGAATAGAGTTGGTTTTGATTTATAGACAGTGATTCTCCCCTTTCAAAGGGCTCAACACTGAGTTTGGATGTGGAATAAATGCAGGGTTGGGAGATATGTTTGCAGGGGCCTCACTGAGTTGTTTTCCCTCCAGGAAGGGGCAGGGAATAAGGATCTGCTTGGGGAAGATGAGGAGTCTGACAGTTTGCTGCTTTGCTGAGTGGTGGTGGGCGTGGCAAAGAGGATTCCTCTCCCCACGGTGTCTTCTTCTAACTCCCTATCGTTTAGCATCCTTTACAGTTTCTCTAGTCACTCTCGTGAAACAAACTGTTGATTCCTCAACTTGTTGAGTATATTGTTTCTTTTCCTGCATTCCCCTCCAAAACAAAACAAAACAAAGCAGTGTCAGGGACAAGGCGCATCTTGAGCCGGGCCTGAAGGTTGAGGTGCTTGGTAAGGAGGAGGTGGGTGTGGAAGGGCGAGATGGTGATGTGCTCCAAGGACAGGGTGCAGGCGAGGAGAAGCCGCAGAAGGGGATGAGCCGGGGTCAGACTGTGGCAGTGATGGGAATGACGGTAATGGAATCACAGGATTTTATAGTTTGGAGAAAGCTCATTAAGGTCCAACCATCTTGTATTATGGACAAGAAAACTGAGCATCCCAGAGTTTAAGTGGCTTGCTAGCAGTCATCCATTTTCTGGTGGATGATGGATGGTATTGGATAGTAAATAAAGTTACTGTCTTCTTCACTCTATGTGTCTCTCACTCATAGGCAACTGTATTCAGGCAGGAGCAAGTGCTACTAATCAAAATGTGCTACTAATTAAAATGATAAAACTAGTTGTACATAGCTTTTTCCAACGGAATGTGCAAATTAAACTGTGACGATTGAGACACTGCACCTTTAGGAGCAAGTTGCTCAGAAAGTGGGTCCCAGATTCCCTCCAGTGGAGTCTCCTGGAGAGCTTACTGTACAGGCAGATTCTGGAGCCCTGCCCCAGACTCTGAAAAACAGTCCATGACTGTGGTACCCTGGAATCCGCATTCTAAACAAATTCCATAGTCTTTCCCTCCACAGACTGATTTTGAAAAGCACTGCACCAGTTAGCCCTGAGTTTAAAATTTATAAACATAAAAACTGTAAAAACAATGCATGGCCTAACCTCTGACTTACTGGCCATGAAAAAAAAAGTTTATTCTAGATTATTGTTTGGATGTCTTTATGTCATTCATTTTTTCATTTACAAGACAAATAGGACATGCCCCTGCACTAGGGGAATTCACAGGAGAAAGAGTAGGATTTTGACTTCATAGGAGGAACAGGTCCACTCCAAGAGGAGAGAAAACTAATCCTGGTTGCTTTTTTGGTCAGAGAAAGCCTTGTAGGGCGGTGGCCTTAAGGCTGTGTGGAATTCACCTGGGGCAAAAGAGAGGCAGGGATTTGAGGAAGAGTGGGCGCTGAGCTGTGGCACTGAGTGATGGGAGTGGGCGCTGCGCTGCGACGCTGAGTGATGGGAGTGGACGCTGAGCTGCGGCACTAAGTGACGGGAGTGGACGCTGCACTGCGGTGCTGAGTGAC
>NW_020837956.1:14899487-14899734 GCF_003676395.1 Aethalodelphis obliquidens | reverse complement strand
GGCGCTGAGTGACGGGAGTGGACACTGAGTGACGGGAGTGGACGCTGCGTTGTGGCGCTGAGTGACGGGAGTGGACTCTGAATGACGGGAGTGGATGCTGCGCTGCGGCACTGAGTGACGGGAGTGGACACTGCGCCGCGGCGCTCAGTGACGGGAGTGGACGCTGCGCTACGGCGTTGAGTGACGGGAGTGGACGCTACGCTGCGGTGCTGAGTGACGGGAGTGGACACTGAGTGACGGGAGTGGA